>NW_025745890.1:52500-259630 GCF_021184085.1 Oncorhynchus gorbuscha | reverse complement strand
TGGATAATGTTGAGGTGATTAATCAAATCAAATCAAATCAAATTTATTTATATAGCCCTTCGTACATCAGCTGATATCTCAAAGTGCTGTACAGAAACCCAGCCTAAAACCCCAAACAGCAAACAATGCAGGTGTAAAAGCACGGTGGCTAGGAAAAACTCCCTAGAAAGGCCAAAACCTAGGAAGAAACCTAGAGAGGAACCGGGCTATGTGGGGTGGCCAGTCCTCTTCTGGCTGTGCCGGGTAGAGATTATAACAGAACATGACCAAGATGTTCAAATGTTCATAAATGACCAGCATGGTCAAATAATAATAAGGCAGAACAGTTGAAACTGGAGCAGCAGCACAGTCAGGTGGACTGGGGACAGCAAGGAGCCATCATGTCAGGTAGTCCTGGGGCACGGTCCTAGGGCTCAGGTCAGTTGAAACTGGAGCAGGAGCATGGCCAGGTGGACTGGGGACAGCAAGGAGTCCTCATGTCAGGTAGTCCTGGGACATGGTCCTAGGGCCCAGGCCAGTTGAAACTGGAGCAGCAGCATGGCCAGGTGGACTGGGGACAGCAAGGAGTCATCATGTCAGGTAGTCCTGGGGCATGGTCCTAGGGCTCAGGTCCTCCGAGAGAGAGAAAGAAAGAGAGAAGGAGAGAATTAGAGAACGCACACTTAGATTCACACAGGACACCTGAATAGGACAGGAGAAGTACTCCAGATAAACAAACTGACCCTAGCCCCCGACACAAACTACTGCAGCATAAATACTGGAGGCTGAGACAGGAGGGGTCAGGAGACACTGTGGCCCCATCCGAGGACACCCCGGACAGGGCCAAACAGGAAGGATATAACCCCACCCACTTTGCCAAAGCACAGCCCCCACACCACTAGAGGGAAATCTTCAACCACCAACTTACCATCCTGAGACAAGGCTGAGTATAGCCCACAAAGATCTCCGACACGGTACAACCCAAGGGGGGGGGACCCAGACAGGCCGACCACAACAGTGAATCAACCCACTCAGGTGACGCACCCCCCCCCAGGGACGGCACGAGAGAGCCCCAGCAAGCCAGTGACTCAGCCCCCGTAACAGGGTTAGAGGCAAAGAATCCCAGTGAAAAGAGGGGAACCGGCCAGGCAGAGACAGCAAGGGCGGTTCGTTGCTCCAGAGCCTTTCCGTTCACCTTCCCACTCCTGGGCCAGACTACACTCAATCATATGACCCACTGAAGAGATGAGTCTTCAGTAAAGACTTAAAGGTTGAGACAGAGTTTGCGTCTCTGACATGGGTAGGCAGACCGTTCCATAAAAATGGAGCTCTATAGGAGAAAGCCCTGCCTCCAGCTGTTTGCTTAGAAATTCTAGGGACAATTAGGAGGCCTGCGTCTTGTGACCGTAGCGTACGTGTAGGTATGTACGGCAGGACCAAATCAGAGAGGTAGGTAGGAGCAAGCCCATGTAATGCTTTGTAGGTTAGCAGTAAAACCTTGAAATCAGCCCTTGCTTTGACAGGAAGCCAGTGTAGAGAGGCTAGCACTGAGTAATATGATCAAATTTTTGGTTCTAGTCAGGATTCTAGCAGCCGATATTTAGCACTAACTGAAGTTTATTTAGTGCTTTATCCGGTAGCCGGAAAATAGAGCATTGCAGCAGTCTAACCTAGAAGTGACAAAAGCATGGATTAATTTTTCTGCATCATTTTTGGACAGAAAGTTTCTTACTTTGCAATGTTACGATGGAAAAAGCTGTCCTCGAAAATGGTCTTGATATGTTCTTCAAAAGAGAGATCAGGGTCCAGAGTAACGCCGAGGTCCTTCACAGTTTTATTTGAGACGACTGTACAACTATTAAGATTAATTGTCAGATTCAACAGAAGATCTCTTTGTTTCTTGGGACCTAGAACAAGCATCTCTGTTTTGTCCGAGTTTAATAGTAGAAAGTTTTGCAGCCATCCACTTCCTTATGTCTGAAACACATGCTTCTAGCGAGGGGTATTTTGGGGCTTCACCATGTTTCATTGAAATGTACAGCTGTGTGTCATCTGCATAGCAGTGAAAGTTTACATTATGTTTTCGAATAACATCCCCAAGAGGTAAAATATATAGTGAAAACAATAGTGGTCCTAAACAGAACCTTGAGGAACACCGAAATGTACAGTTGATTTGTCAGGAGGACAAACCATTCACAGAGACAAACTGATATCTTTCCTACAGATAAGACCTAAACCAGGCCAGAACATGTCCGTAGACCAATTTGGGTTTCCAATCTCCAAAAGAATGTGGTGATCGATGGTATCAAAAGCAGCACTAAGGTCTAGGAGCACGAGACAGATGCAGAGCCTCCGGTCCGATGCCATCAAAATGTCATTTACCACCTTCACAAGTGCCGTCTCAGTGCTAAGTGATGGGGTCTAAAACCAGACTGAAGCATTTGTATACATTGTTTGTCTTCAGGAAGGCAGTGAGTTGCTGCGCAACAGCCTTCTCTAAAATCTTTGAGAGAAATGGAAGATTCGATATAGGCCGATAGTTTTTTATATTTTCTGGGTCAAGGTTTGGCTTTTTCAAGAGAGGCTTTATTACTGCCACTTTTAGTGAGTTTGGTACACATCCAGTGGATAGAGAGCCGTTTATTATGTTCAACATAGGAGGGCCAAGCACAGGAAGCAGCTCTTTCAGTAGTTTAGTTGGAATAGGGTCCAGTATACAGCTTGAAGGTTTAGAGGCCATGATTATTTTCATCATTGTGTCAAGAGATATAGTACTAAAACACTTGAGCGTCTCTCTTGATCCTAGGTCCTGGCAGAGTTGTGCAGACTCAGGACAACTGAGGTTTGGAGGAATACGCAGGTTTAAAGAGGAGTCCGTAATTTGCTTTCTAATAATCATAATCTTTTCCTCAAAGAAGTTCATGAATTTAACACTGCTAAAGTGCAAGTCATCCTCTCTTGGGGAATGCTGCTTTTTAGTTAGCTTTGCCACAGTATCAAAAAGGAATTTCGGATTGTTCTTATTTTCCTCAATTAAGTTAGAAAAATAGGACGATCGAGCAGCAGTAATGGCTCTTCGGTACTGCACGGTACCGTCCTTCCAAGCTAGTCGGAAGACTTCCAGTTTGGTGTGGCGCCATTTCCGTTCCAATTTTCTGAAGCTTGCTTCAGAGCTCGGGTATTTTCTGTGTACCAGGAGCTAGTTTCTTATGAGACATTTTTTAGTTTTTAGGGTGCAACTGCATCTAGGTATTGCGCAAGGTTAAATTGAGATCCTCAGTTAGGTGGTTAACGGATTTTTGTCCTCTGGCGTCCTTGGGTAGGCAGAGGGAGTCTGGAAGGGCATCAAGGAATCTTTGTGTTGTCTGTGAATTTATAGCACGACTTTTGATGTTCCTTGGTTGGGGTCTGAGCAGATTATTTGTTGCAATTGCAAACGTAATAAAATGGTGGTCCGATAGTCCAGGATTATGAGGAAAAACATTAAGATCCACAACATTTATTCCATGGGACAAAACTAGGTCCAGCGTATGACTGTGAGAGTGAGTGTCATGCTGGTGAATGAGGACCCAAAAGCGACTTGGCGAAAACAGAGTATTTAATCCAGAATAAACTTTACAAAACAAAAAGCATAATACTACACGTAAAGACGAGAACGGACTGGAGACTTGATCGAGAACTGCAGGTTGCCTCGGGAAGGCACTTGAACCTAGCAGACTCAGACACCTGCTCACCACGCAGCATCTGAGGGAAACACGACACGACAGGGCAAAACATAGACACAGCACGGTGAATTATAGATGAGGATCCGACAGGGCAGGTACGGGAAACAAGGAGAGAAATAGGGACTCTAATCAGGGAAAAGGATCGGGAACAGGTGTGGGAAGACTAAATGATTGATTAGGGGAATAGGAACAGCTGGGAGCAGGAACGGAACGATAGAGAGAAGAGAGAGCGGGAGAGTGAGAGAGGGAGGGGGAGAGAGAGGGACAGAAAGAGGGAACGAACCCAACAAGACCAGCAGGGGGAAACGAACAGAAGGGAAAGCACAAGGACAAGACAATATATGACAAAACATGACAGTGAGTGGGTCCAGAGACATGTTGGACAAAACCCACTGAGTCGATGATGGCTCCAAAAGCCTTTTGGAGTGGGTCTGTGGACTTTTCCATGTGAATATTAAAGTCACCAAAGATTAGAATATTATCTGCAATGACTACAAGGTCTGATAGGAATTCAGGGAACTCAGTGAGAAATGCTGTATATGGCCCAGGAGGCCTGTAAACAGTAGCTATAAAAAGTGATTGAGTAAAAAGTGATTACTTCTCTTATACAAGATACAGCTCCTACTAGCAGCTCCTAGTTCAATAGATAATGCTGAGGTGATTACCTCTCTTATTATACAAGATACAGCTCCTAGTTCAATAGATAATGTTGAGGTGATTACTCTCTTATTATACAAGATACAGCTCCTAGTTCCATAGATAATGTTGGGGTGATTACCTCTCTTATTATACAAGATACAGCTCCTAGTTCCATAGATAATGTTGAGGTGATTACTTCTCTTATTATACAAGATACAGCTCCTAGTTCAATAGATAATGTTGAGGTGATTACTTCTCTTATTATACAAGATACAGCTCCTAGTTCAATAGATAATGTTGAGGTGATTACTTCTCTTATTATACAAGATACAGCTCCTAGTTCCATAGATAATGTTGGGGTGATTACCTCTTATTATACAAGATGCAGCTCCTAGTAGCAGCTCCTAGTTCAATAGATAATGTTGAGGTGATTACCTCTCTTATTATACAAGATACAGCTCCTACTAGCAGCTCCTAGTTAAATAGACAATGCTGGGGTGTGTTTGCGTATGTGTTTGCATGTGTGTGCATGCATGTGTGTGTGTGTGTTTGTGTGTGTGTTTGTGTGTGTGAGAGCGCGTGTGTGTGTTTGCATATGTGTGTGAGCGTGTGTGTGTGTGTGTGATCTTTGAGTATTGCTATTTTGTTTCTGGTTTCATTGCTTTTGTAATTGCTATTAACGTTCACCAACAGTTGAGTGTCTGTGACCATCATCATCATCATCATAAATATCATCAGGCCAGACCCATTCTGATTCCCCAGGGGTGGTTGAGACCGGGCCTGCTCTGCTGTAGACAGCTAATGAGGAGGACCCTCCCACCAATACCCCTGCCCTCTCAGAGTGGATCGATCCTTGATGTCAGAGGCCCAACATTCTGGCCCTCTGAGCCATATTAGACCACTACAGAGGGGCCAGACCACTCCACTGTGGGGCTCAGGGGCCAGACCACTCAACTGTGGGGCCCAGTGGCTAATATTGCCATACTGCCCATTCAGCCCAGTCAGCATGCTTTTAGTCAGCCTCCTCTGACAATCAGGGTTCCCAAGAGAGAAGGTCCTTAATTAAGAAGAAATCATATCTCTCCAAAATGAGTTTTGAAGACAGTATTTATATGCTATATTTTAGGTATGATGGCCAGCTGTGGTAATGTGCTCCTGAGATTGAAGGTTTTGTAGAGGTGGCATAATGTTCCGACCATAACTACAGTGCACTAATGTTGTAGGTAACTACAGCGCACTAACCCCGTTCCGCTATCGGAACCCTCGCCAACAGCCAATGAAATTGCAGGGCGCCAAATAAAAATCAACAGAAATCTCAGTAAATCAAATTTTTCAAACATTTCAAGTATTAGGCAACATTTTAAAGATACAATTCTCGTTAATCCAGCCACAGTGTCAGATTTAAAAAATGCTTTACAACGAAAGCTCCACAAACGATTATGTTAGGTCACAGAAAAACACAGCCATTTTTCCAGCCAAAGAGAGGAGTCACAAAAAGCACAAATATAGATAAAATTAATCACTAATCTTTGATGATCTTCATCAGATGACACTCATAGGACTTCATGTAACACAATACATGTATGTTTTGTTCGATAAAGTGCATATTTATATCTAAAATCTAATTTTACATTGGTGTGTTATGCTCAGTAGTTCCAAAACATGCTGTGATTTTGCAGAGAGCCACATCAATTTACAGAAATACTCATTATAAATGTTGACGAAAATTCAAGTGTTATGCATGGAACTAGAAACACTTCTCCTTAATGCTGTGTCAGATTTCAAAACAACTTTACGGAAAAAGCCTAATCTGAGTATGGAGCTCAGACCAGCAAAACTAAATATCCGCCATGTTGCGCAGTCAACATTAGTCAGAAATAGCATTATAAATATTGACTTACCTTTGATGATCTTCATCAGAATGCACTCCCAGGAATCGCAGTTCCATAATAAATGTTTGTTTTGTTCGATAATGTACATCATTTATGTCCATTTAGCTTCTTTTGTTAGGGTGTTTGGTAAACAAATCCAAAAGCGTGTTCAGGTCGAGCCGAACGTCGGACGAAAAGTTCAAAAAGTTATATTACAGGTCGTAGAAACTTGTCAAACTAAGTATAGAATCAATCTTTAGGATGTTTTTATCATAAATGTTCAATAATGTTCCAACTGGAGAATTTCATTGTCTGTAGAAAAGCAATGGAACGAGAGATACCTCTCATGTGAACGCGCGTGACTGAGAACGAGGCTGCTGCCAGACCTCTTAGTCAAACAGCTCTCATTCGCTCCCCTTCACAGTAGAAGCCAGAAACAACGTTTTAAAGACAGGTTGACATCTAGTGGAAGCCTTAGGAAGTGCAACATAACCAATATCCCACTGTGTATTCGATAGGGATGAGTTCTGTGTATTCGATAGGGATGAGTTCTGTGTATTCGATAGGGATGAGTTCTGTGTATTCGATAGGGATGAGTTCTGTGTATTCGATAGGGGATGAGTTCAAAAACTACAAACCTCAGATTCCCCATTTCCCGGTTGGAATTGTTTCTCAGGTTTTTGACTCTGTCATATGAGTCCTGTTATACGCACAGACATCATTCAAACAGTTTTAGAAACTTCAGTGTTTTCTACCCAATAGTACTAATAATATTGTTTCTCAGGTTTTTGACTGCCATATGAGTCCTGTTATACGCACAGACATCATTCAAACAGTTTTAGAAACTTCAGAGTGTTTTCTACCCAATAGTACTAATAATATTGTTTATCAGGTTTTTGACTCTGTCATATGAGTCCTGTTATACGCACAGACATCATTCAAACAGTTTTAGAAACTTCAGAGTGTTTTCTACCCAATAGTACTAATGATATGCATATATTAGCATCTGGGACTGAGTGGGAGGCAGTTTACTCTGGGCACGCTATTCATCCAAAAGTGAAAATGCTGCCCCCTATCCCAAATAAGTTCTCATAAGCATCTATAGGCTGATCCCTGAACTCTATGGTTCTGCTTCTAACCTATCAGAAACATCAATCGGCTGATCCCTGATCTCTCTGGCCACTATGGTTCTGCTTCTAACCTATCAGAAACATCAACAGGATGATCCCTGATCTCTGTGGGCTCTTTATCCCGTCATGGCTACTGGCTGTTTACATGAGAACAAGGAGGCAAAAACAAAGTGATTTAAAAGTCTTCTGCCCCGGCAGCCATTAGAAAAGAAAAGGTCATTATTGATTGGATAATATCCTGTTTATTTATTTGAGGTTGAGCTACTACGGCAGTGGTTGACTGACACAAATACATTATTCTCTCTGCTTATCATTTCTTTAGGACTGCTGCTAATTATTTGTTTTTCTTGAGTGGAAATATAAAGAAGTCTAGCAACGCCCGAAGACGATGTCTGTTTTCTTTCCACTTGAACACTTTTCTAAAGTCTCATGTGATCAAAGAAAGTTAAGGCTTTATACATTAGAATGGAAATATGGTCTTGATGCATTAGAATGTTCTTGATGCATTAGAATGTTCTTGATGCATTAGAATGTTCTTGATGCATTAGAATGTTCTTGATGCATTAGAATGTTCTTGATGCATTAGAATGTTCTTGATGCATTAGAATGTTCTTGATGCATTAGAATGTTCTTGATGCATTAGAATGTTCTTGATGCATTAGAATGTTCTTGATGCATTAGAATGTTCTTGATGCATTAGAATGTTCTTGATGCATTAGAATGTTCTTGATGCATTAGAATGTTCTTGATGCATTAGAATGTTCTTGATGCATTAGAATGTTCTTGATGCATTAGAATGTTCTTGATGCATTAGAATGTTCTTGATGCATTAGAATGTTCTTGATGCATTAGAATGTTCTTGATGCATTAGAATGTTCTTGATGCATTAGAATGTTCTTGATGCATTAGAATGCACTAATTAAAAGAGTGGTGATGAACAGAAGCCTTAAGCAGAGTGAATCTGACTGAAGCTCCACAGAGTCTGGTAGAGCAGGACATCAGTTGTCAAAACACTCTCAGCTCACAACACCAATTGATATTCATCACTTTGCAGACAAATATAAAAAAAGAAAAGAAGATTAAACCATCTATTTCTGCATTTATTTTTCAAGTAATGAATTCTTCTCTGGACCGTTGAGGCCTGTATTTAGCTGTCAGCATCATTTTGGGTTGAGAAATGATTGACGTTTAGTTCTGTGTGACGGGCGGGTAGTTGTGCGATGATATTGCTTTACCACTTGAGAGAGCATGCGATAGATTATCTCCCGGTGAAATATTCAAATTGACATTTTAGCCCTTAAGATGGCAGGCAGACACACTGTAGACAGATCTGATGTGGTATTTATATACTATAGATAACAGGTACAGTAATGGGAACTGTAAAGGCAGCTAGAGTATAAAACATTTTCCTAATCTATCGATGTAATTTATTAGTTATGAACGATCATTATATTCCAATAAATGAACTGTAGGTGTTTCCTTTGTGCTGCGTTCTGTCATTGATCTGTATTGAGACAATGATCCTGTGCTGCGTTCTGTCATTGATCTGTATTGAGACGATGATCCTGTGCTCCGTTCTGTCATTGTTCTGTATTGAGACAATGATCCTGTGCTGTCATTGATCTGTAGTGAGACAATGATCCTGTGCTGCGTTCTGTCATTGATCTGTATTGAGACGATGATCCTGTGCTGCGTTCTGTCATTGATCTGTATTGAGACAATGATCCTGTTCTGTCATTGATCTGTATTGAGACAATGATCCTGTGCTGCGTTCTGTCATTGATCTGTATTGAGACAATGATCCTGTGCTGCGTTCTGTCATTGATCTGTATTGAGACGATGATCCTGTGCTCCGTTCTGTCATTGATCTGTATTGAGACAATGATCCTGTGCTGTGTTCTGTCATTGATCTGTATTGAGACAATGATCCTGTGCTGTGTTCTGTCATTGATCTGTATTGAGACAATGATCCTGTGCTGCGTTCTGTCATTGATCTGTAGTGAGACAATGATCCTGTGCTGCGTTCTGTCATTGATCTGTATTGAGACGATGATCCTGTGCTGCGTTCTGTCATTGATCTGTATTGAGACAATGATCCTGTGCTGTCATTGATCTGTATTGAGACAATGATCCTGTGCTGTCATTGATCTGTATTGAGACGATGATCCTTTGCTGTCATTGATCTGTATTGAGACAATGATCCTGTGCTGCATTCTGTCATTGATCTGTATTGAGACAATGATCCTGTTCTGTCATTGATCTGTATTGAGACAATGATCCTGTTCTGTCATTGATCTGTATTGAGACGATGATCCTGTGCTGCGTTCTGTCATTGATCTGTATTGAGACGATGATCCTGTGCTGCGTTCTGTCATTGATCTGTATTGAGACAATGATCCTGTTCTGTCATTGATCTGTATTGAGACGATGATCCTGTTCTGTCATTGATCTGTATTGAGACGATGATCCTTAGAGATTATCAAGTTCTACAGTGTTTTTCATTTCTGCTGTCTATTCAATAGATCTGAACATGTTCAGATTATTCTCATAATGAGGAGCTGGTAGAGACTGGCGAGGATCCCCCAGTTACCACTGTGCTGTTCTCAGTTACCACTGTGCTGTTCTCAGTTCCATCAGGGTTCAAATCTACAATTTAGCGAGCTAACAGGTAATTATTAGAAATGACAGTTGGACCTGATGAAATTGTATTCCCAATTGGAAAAACCAAATTGCTATCAGCCCGACATGATTTCCTTGTGCTCAGACCATGCTAATTCAGCGTCAACACATTGGTAAATGTATTTAAAGGCATAATGGCATATTACCATGCCAATCTTCTTCTCCCACTATTTGGTCCCCATTAATCTGGAACTTCCATTTGCATGTAAATGTGGTCAAGTTTCATATCATCAAAATACACCAGGCCTGAACGGGAGGGAGAGAAGAGGACAGACCGGGACAGAAATAATGCAGAGAACTTTGATGCACAATTACAGACATTTATGAGGGATTTCAAAAGAGCTGATTCTGTCCCTGGGTTTTCATTGAAGGGAGAATTAATACATCAACAGGGAATGACATCCCTATAGCAACAGAATGATAACAATACAGAAACAGAGACATTATGGGATGTTGGGCCCAGGTGTTACCGGGTCACATTAGTTAGAGATGAAGGGCGGCTTGTCTCGAAGAACCATGCCAGACTACAAGCTCTACTGGGCTGGACCTACAGGCTCTACTGGGCTGGACCTACAGGCTCTACTGGGCTGGACCTACAGGCTCTACTGGGCTGGACCTACAGGCTCTACTGGGCTGGACCTACAGGCTCTACTGGGCTGGACCTACAGGCTCTACTGGGCTGGACCTACAGGCTCTACTGGGCTCTGTTTTCCCTGTCTTTATCCTGTTTCTACCTGACCCTGCTCAGCCTCACCTGTCTCTGTTGTCCCCTGCCTTTATCCTGTTTCTTCCTGACCCTGCTCAGCCTCACCTGTCTCTGTTGTCCCCTGTCTTTATCCTGTTTCTACCTGACCCTGCTCAGCCTCACCTGTCTCTGTTGTCCCCTGTCTTTATCCTGTTTCTACCTGACCCTGCTCAGCCTCACCTGTCTCTGTTGTCCCCTGTCTTTATCCTGTTTCTACCTGACTCTGCTCAGCCTCACCTGTCTCTGTTGTCCCTGTCTTTATCCTGTTTCTACCTGACCCTGCTCAGCCTCACCTGTCTCTGTTGTCCCCTGTCTTTATCCTGTTTCTACCTGACCCTGCTCAGCCTCACCTGTCTCTGTTGTCCCCTGTCTTTATCCTGTTTCTACCTGACCCTGCTCAGCCTCACCTGTCTCTGTTGTCCCTGTCTTTATCCTGTTTCTACCTGACTCTGCTCAGCCTCACCTGTCTCTGTTGTCCCTGTCTTTATCCTGTTTCTACCTGACCCTGCTCAGCCTCACCTGTCTCTGTTGTCCCCTGTCTTTATCCTGTTTCTACCTGACCCTGCTCAGCCTCACCTGTCTCTGTTGTCCCCTGTCTTTATCCTGTTTCTACCTGACCCTGCTCAGCCTCACCTGTCTCTGTTGTCCCCTGTCTTTATCCTGTTTCTACCTGACTCTGCTCAGCCTCACCTGTCTCTGTTGTCCCTGTCTTTATCCTGTTTCTACCTGACTCTGCTCAGCCTCACCTGTCTCTGTTGTCCCTGTCTTTATCCTGTTTCTACCTGACCCTGCTCAGCCTCACCTGTCTCTGTTGTCCCCTGTCTTTATCCTGTTACTACCTGACCCTGCTCAGCCTCACCTGTCTCTGTTGTCCCCTGTCTTTATCCTGTTTCTACCTGACCCTGCTCAGCCTCACCTGTCTCTGTTGTCCCCTGTCTTTATCCTGTTTCTACCTGACGCTGCTCAGCCTCACCTGTCTCTGTTGTCCCCTGTCTTTATCCTGTTTCTAGTCTTACCTCAGCCTTACCTGTCTCTGTTGTCCCCTGTCTTTATCCTGTTTCTACCTGACCCTGCTCAGCCTCACCTGTCTCTGTTGTCCCTGTCTTTATGCTGTTTCTACCTGACCCTGCTCAGCCTCACCTGTCTCTGTTGTCCCTGTCTTTATCCTGTTTCTACCTGACCCTGCTCAGCCTCACCTGTCTCTGTTGTCCCTGTCTTTATGCTGTTTCTACCTGACCCTGCTCAGCCTCACCTGTCTCTGTTGTCCCTGTCTTTATCCTGTTTCTACCTGACCCTGCTCAGCCTCACCTGTCTCTGTTGTCCCCTGTCTTTATCCTGTTTCTACCTGACCCTGCTCAGCCTCACCTGTCTCTGTTGTCCCCTGTCTTTATTCTGTTTCTACCTGACCCTGCTCAGCCTCACCTGTCTCTGTTGTCCCCTGTCTTTATCCTGTTTCTACCTGACCCTGCTCAGCCTTACCTGTCACTGTTGTCCCTGTCTTTATCCTGTTTCTACCTGACCCTGCTCAGCCTCACCTGTCTCTGTTGTCCCTGTCTTTATCCTGTTTCTAGTCTTACCTCAGCCTCACCTGTCTCTGTTGTCCCTGTCTTTATCCTGTTTCTAGTCTTACCTCAGCCTCACCTGTCTCTGTTGTCCCCTGTCTTTATCCTGTTTCTACCTGACCCTGCTCAGCCTCACCTGTCTCTGTTGTCCCCTGTCTTTATCCTGTTTCTACCTGACCCTGCTCAGCCTTACCTGTCACTGTTGTCCCTGTCTTTATCCTGTTTCTACCTGACCCTGCTCAGCCTCACCTGTCTCTGTTGTCCCTGTCTTTATCCTGTTTCTAGTCTTACCTCAGCCTCACCTGTCTCTGTTGTCCCTGTCTTTATCCTGTTTCTAGTCTTACCTCAGCCTCACCTGTCTCTGTTGTCCCTGTCTTTATCCTGTTTCTAGTCTTACCTCAGCCTCACCTGTCTCTGTTGTCCCTGTCTTTATCCTGTTTCTAGTCTTACCTCAGCCTCACCTGTCTCTGTTGTCCCTGTCTTTATCCTGTTTCTAGTCTTACCTCAGCCTCACCTGTCTCTGTTGTCCCTGTCTTTATCCTGTTTCTAGTCTTACCTCAGCCTCACCTGTCTCTGTTGTCCCTGTCTTTATCCTGTTTCCAGTCTTACCTCAGCCTCACCTGTCTCTGTTGTCCCTGTCTTTATCCTGTTTCTAGTCTTACCTCAGCCTCACCTGTCTCTGTTGTCCCTGTCTTTATCCTGTTTCTAGTCTTACCTCAGCCTCACCTGTCTCTGTTGTCCCTGTCTTTATCCTGTTTCCAGTCTTACCTCAGCCTCACCTGTCTCTGTTGTCCCTGTCTTTATCCTGTTTCTAGTCTTACCTCAGCCTCACCTGTCTCTGTTGTCCCTGTCTTTATCCTGTTTCCAGTCTTACCTCAGCCTCACCTGTCTCTGTTGTCCCTGTCTTTATCCTGTTTCTAGTCTTACCTCAGCCTCACCTGTCTCTGTTGTCCCTGTCTTTATCCTGTTTCTAGTCTTACCTCAGCCTCACCTGTCTCTGTTGTCCCTGTCTTTATCCTGTTTCTAGTCTTACCTCAGCCTCACCTGTCTCTGTTGTCCCTGTCTTTATCCTGTTTCTAGTCTTACCTCAGCCTCACCTGTCTCTGTTGTCCCTGTCTTTATCCTGTTTCTAGTCTTACCTCAGCCTCACCTGTCTCTGTTGTCCCTGTCTTTATCCTGTTTCTAGTCTTACCTCAGCCTCACCTGTCTCTGTTGTCCCTGTCTTTATCCTGTTTCTAGTCTTACCTCAGCCTCACCTGTCTCTGTTGTCCCTGTCTTTATCCTGTTTCCAGTCTTACCTCAGCCTCACCTGTCTCTGTTGTCCCTGTCTTTATCCTGTTTCTAGTCTTACCTCAGCCTCACCTGTCTCTGTTGTCCCTGTCTTTATCCTGTTTCTAGTCTTACCTCAGCCTCACCTGTCTCTGTTGTCCCTGTCTTTATCCTGTTTCCAGTCTTACCTCAGCCTCACCTGTCTCTGTTGTCCCTGTCTTTATCCTGTTTCTAGTCTTACCTCAGCCTCACCTGTCTCTGTTGTCCCTGTCTTTATCCTGTTTCTAGTCTTACCTCAGCCTCACCTGTCTCTGTTGTCCCTGTCTTTATCCTGTTTCTAGTCTTACCTCAGCCTCACCTGTCTCTGTTGTCCCTGTCTTTATCCTGTTTCTAGTCTTACCTCAGCCTCACCTGTCTCTGTTGTCCCTGTCTTTATCCTGTTTCTAGTCTTACCTCAGCCTCACCTGTCTCTGTTGTCCCTGTCTTTATCCTGTTTCTAGTCTTACCTCAGCCTCACCTGTCTCTGTTGTCCCTGTCTTTATCCTGTTTCTAGTCTTACCTCAGCCTCACCTGTCTCTGTTGTCCCTGTCTTTATCCTGTTTCTAGTCTTACCTCAGCCTCACCTGTCTCTGTTGTCCCTGTCTTTATCCTGTTTCCAGTCTTACCTCAGCCTCACCTGTCTCTGTTGTCCCTGTCTTTATCCTGTTTCTAGTCTTACCTCAGCCTCACCTGTCTCTGTTGTCCCTGTCTTTATCCTGTTTCTAGTCTTACCTCAGCCTCACCTGTCTCTGTTGTCCCTGTCTTTATCCTGTTTCCAGTCTTACCTCAGCCTCACCTGTCTCTGTTGTCCCTGTCTTTATCCTGTTTCTAGTCTTACCTCAGCCTCACCTGTCTCTGTTGTCCCTGTCTTTATCCTGTTTCCAGTCTTACCTCAGCCTCACCTGTCTCTGTTGTCCCTGTCTTTATCCTGTTTCTAGTCTTACCTCAGCCTCACCTGTCTCTGTTGTCCCTGTCTTTATCCTGTTTCTAGTCTTACCTCAGCCTCACCTGTCTCTGTTGTCCCTGTCTTTATCCTGTTTCTAGTCTTACCTCAGCCTCACCTGTCTCTGTTGTCCCTGTCTTTATCCTGTTTCTAGTCTTACCTCAGCCTCACCTGTCTCTGTTGTCCCTGTCTTTATCCTGTTTCTAGTCTTACCTCAGCCTCACCTGTCTCTGTTGTCCCTGTCTTTATCCTGTTTCCAGTCTTACCTCAGCCTCACCTGTCTCTGTTGTCCCTGTCTTTATCCTGTTTCTAGTCTTACCTCAGCCTCACCTGTCTCTGTTGTCCCTGTCTTTATCCTGTTTCTAGTCTTACCTCAGCCTCACCTGTCTCTGTTGTCCCTGTCTTTATCCTGTTTCTAGTCTTACCTCAGCCTCACCTGTCTCTGTTGTCCCTGTCTTTATCCTGTTTCTAGTCTTACCTCAGCCTCACCTGTCTCTGTTGTCCCTGTCTTTATCCTGTTTCTAGTCTTACCTCAGCCTCACCTGTCTCTGTTGTCCCTGTCTTTATCCTGTTTCCAGTCTTACCTCAGCCTCACCTGTCTCTGTTGTCCCTGTCTTTATCCTGTTTCTAGTCTTACCTCAGCCTCACCTGTCTCTGTTGTCCCTGTCTTTATCCTGTTTCTAGTCTTACCTCAGCCTCACCTGTCTCTGTTGTCCCTGTCTTTATCCTGTTTCCAGTCTTACCTCAGCCTCACCTGTCTCTGTTGTCCCTGTCTTTATCCTGTTTCTAGTCTTACCTCATCCTCACCTGTCTCTGTTGTCCCTGTCTTTATCCTGTTTCCAGTCTTACCTCAGCCTCACCTGTCTCTGTTGTCCCTGTCTTTATCCTGTTTCTAGTCTTACCTCAGCCTCACCTGTCTCTGTTGTCCCTGTCTTTATCCTGTTTCTAGTCTTACCTCAGCCTCACCTGTCTCTGTTGTCCCTGTCTTTATCCTGTTTCCAGTCTTACCTCAGCCTCACCTGTCTCTGTTGTCCCTGTCTTTATCCTGTTTCTAGTCTTACCTCAGCCTCACCTGTCTCTGTTGTCCCTGTCTTTATCCTGTTTCCAGTCTTACCTCAGCCTCACCTGTCTCTGTTGTCCCTGTCTTTATCCTGTTTCTAGTCTTACCTCAGCCTCACCTGTCTCTGTTGTCCCTGTCTTTATCCTGTTTCCAGTCTTACCTCAGCCTCACCTGTCTCTGTTGTCCCTGTCTTTATCCTGTTTCTAGTCTTACCTCAGCCTCACCTGTCTCTGTTGTCCCTGTCTTTATCCTGTTTCCAGTCTTACCTCAGCCTCACCTGTCTCTGTTGTCCCTGTCTTTATCCTGTTTCTAGTCTTACCTCAGCCTCACCTGTCTCTGTTGTCCCTGTCTTTATCCTGTTTCTAGTCTTACCTCAGCCTCACCTGTCTCTGTTGTCCCTGTCTTTATCCTGTTTCCAGTCTTACCTCAGCCTCACCTGTCTCTGTTGTCCCTGTCTTTATCCTGTTTCTAGTCTTACCTCAGCCTCACCTGTCTCTGTTGTCCCTGTCTTTATCCTGTTTCCAGTCTTACCTCAGCCTCACCTGTCTCTGTTGTCCCTGTCTTTATCCTGTTTCTAGTCTTACCTCAGCCTCACCTGTCTCTGTTGTCCCTGTCTTTATCCTGTTTCTAGTCTTACCTCAGCCTCACCTGTCTCTGTTGTCCCTGTCTTTATCCTGTTTCTAGTCTTACCTCAGCCTCACCTGTCTCTGTTGTCCCTGTCTTTATCCTGTTTCTAGTCTTACCTCAGCCTCACCTGTCTCTGTTGTCCCTGTCTTTATCCTGTTTCTAGTCTTACCTCAGCCTCACCTGTCTCTGTTGTCCCTGTCTTTATCCTGTTTCCAGTCTTACCTCAGCCTCACCTGTCTCTGTTGTCCCTGTCTTTATCCTGTTTCTAGTCTTACCTCAGCCTCACCTGTCTCTGTTGTCCCTGTCTTTATCCTGTTTCTAGTCTTACCTCAGCCTCACCTGTCTCTGTTGTCCCTGTCTTTATCCTGTTTCCAGTCTTACCTCAGCCTCACCTGTCTCTGTTGTCCCTGTCTTTATCCTGTTTCTAGTCTTACCTCAGCCTCACCTGTCTCTGTTGTCCCTGTCTTTATCCTGTTTCCAGTCTTACCTCAGCCTCACCTGTCTCTGTTGTCCCTGTCTTTATCCTGTTTCTAGTCTTACCTCAGCCTCACCTGTCTCTGTTGTCCCTGTCTTTATCCTGTTTCTAGTCTTACCTCAGCCTCACCTGTCTCTGTTGTCCCTGTCTTTATCCTGTTTCTAGTCTTACCTCAGCCTGTCTGAACATATTAAATCATCTCTGATATCAAATGTTCAGGGGATCAGGCAGGGCAGGTTCAAGATGTTCTTAAATGTTTATAGTGTGACAGTGTGTCTCACATCAACCTCTCAGCAGCCTGGTGTTCTGGCGTTAAAATGATGTGTCACTGTAATAGCAGAGAATTCCCCTTGTATCAGCAGCCAATGGGGCTTTGTTTTACCCCTGGGGCCACTCCCTCCTCTGTTACGCCATTCAGAATGAGAACATTTGGCAAAGCTAGTTTTGACAGAACAGTGAGCTCTGCTTCCCACATTGTGACAAACCCAGTAGGCACCAGGAGCCACAGGGGCCCTGCCATAACACCCTTCAGCCAATCAGCTGCCACTTTCCTGGCTAATGATGCTGCTTCAGTCCTCAATAAGAGCCCTGGGACATTTAGAGAGTCAGACAGGAGACACAGTCTGGTTTATTAAGCCTCTCATCACTCCTTTAGGATCTCAGCCTAACAAGCATCAGTCTGGTTTATTAAGCCTCTCATCACTCCTTTAGGATCTCAGCCTAACAAGCATCAGTCTGGTTTATTAAACCTCTCATCACTCCTTTAGGATCTCAGCCTAACAAGCATCAGTCTGGTTTATTAAGCCTCTCATCACGCCTTTAGGGTCTCAGCCTAACAAGCATCAGTCTGGTTTATTAAGCCTCTCATCACTCCTTTAGGATCTCAGCCTAACAAGCATCAGTCTGGTTTATTAAGCCTCTCATCACTCCTTTAGGATCTCAGCCTAACAAGCATCAGTCTGGTTTATTAAGCCTCTCATCACTCCTTTAGGATCTCAGCCTAACAAGCATCAGTCTGGTTTATTAAGCCTCTCATCACTCCTTTAGGATCTCAGCCTAACAAGCATCAGTCTGGTTTATTAAGCCTCTCATCAGTCCTTTAGGATCTCAGCCTATCAAGCATCAGTCTGGTTTATTAAGCCTCTCAACACTCCTTTAGGATCTCAGCCTAACAAGCATCAGTCTGGTTTATTAAGCCTCTCATCACTCCTTTAGGATCTCAGCCTAACAAGCATCAGTCTGGTTTATTAAGCCTCTCATCACTCCTTTAGGGTCTCAGCCTAACAAGCATCAGTCTGGTTTATTAAGCCTCTCATTTACATTTACATTTAAGTCATTTAGCAGACGCTCTTATCCAGAGCGACTTACAAATTGGTGCATTCACCTTATGACATCCAGTGGAACAGTCACTTTACAATAGTGCATCTAAATCTTAAAGGGGGGGTTGAGAAGGATTACTTATCCTATCCTAGGTATTCCTTAAAGAGGTGGGGTTTCAGGTGTCTCCGGAAGGTGGTGATTGACTCCGCTGTCCTGGCGTCGTGAGTGAGTTTGTTCCACCATTGGGGGGCCAGAGCAGCGAACAGTTTTGACTGGGCTGAGCGGGAACTGTACTTCCTCAGTGGTAGGGAGGCGAGCAGGCCAGAGGTGGATGAACGCAGTCCCCTTGTTTGGGTGTAGGGCCTGATCAGAGCCTGGAGGTACTGAGGTGCCGTTCCCCTCACAGCTCCGTAGGCAAGCACCATGGTCTTGTAGTGGATGCGAGCTTCAACTGGGAACCAGTGGAGAGAGCGGAGGAGCGGGGTGACATGAGAGAACTTGGGAAGGTTGAACACCAGACGGGCTGCGGCGTTCTGGATGAGTTGTAGGGGTTTAATGGCACAGGCAGGGAGCCCAGCCAACAGCGAGTTGCAGTAATCCAGACGGGAGATGACAAGTGCCTGGATTAGGACCTGCGCAGCTTCCTGTGTGAGGCAGGGTCGTACTCTGCGGATGTTGTAGAGCATGAACCTACAGGAACGGGCCACCGCCTTGATGTTAGTTGAGAACGACAGGGTGTTGTCCAGGATCACGCCAAGGTTCTTAGCGCTCTGGGAGGAGGACACAATGGAGTTGTCAACCGTGATGGCGAGATCATGGAACGGGCAGTCCTTCCCCGGGAGGAAGAGCAGCTCCGTCTTGCCGAGGTTCAGCTTGAGGTGGTGATCCGTCATCCACACTGATATGTCTGCCAGACATGCAGAGATGCGAATCGCCACCTGGTCATCAGAAGGGGGAAAGGAGAAGATTAATTGTGTGTCGTCTGCATAGCAATGATAGGAGAGACCATGTGAGGTTATGACAGAGCCAAGTGACTTGGTGTATAGCGAGAATAGGAGAGGGCCTAGAACAGAGCCCTGGGGGACACCAGTGGTGAGAGCGCGTGGTAAGGAGACAGATTCCCGCCACGCCACCTGGTAGGAGCGACCTGTCAGGTAGGACGCAATCCAAGCGTGGGCCGCGCCGGAGATGCCCAACTCGGAGAGGGTGGAGAGGAGGATCTGATGGTTCACAGTATCGAAGGCAGCCGATAGGTCTAGAAGGATGAGAGCAGAGGAGAGAGAGTTAGCTTTAGCAGTGCGGAGCGCCTCCGTGATACAGAGAAGAGCAGTCTCAGTTGAATGACTAGTCTTGAAACCTGACTGATTTGGATCAAGAAGGTCATTCTGAGAGAGATAGCGGGAGAGCTGTCCAAGGACGGCACGTTCAAGAGTTTTGGAGAGAAAAGAAAGAAGGGATACTGGTCTGTAATTGTTGACATCGGAGGGATCGAGTGTAGGTATTTTCAGAAGGGGTGCAACTCTCGCTCTCTTGAAGACGGAAGGGACGTAGCCAGCGGTCAGGGATGAGTTGATGAGCGAGGTGAGGTAAGGGAGAAGGTCTCCGGAAATGGGCTGGAGAAGAGAGGAGGGCATAGGGTCAAGCGGGCAGGTTGTTGGGCGGCCGGCCGTCACAAGACGCGAGATGGAGAGAGAGGGGAGAAAGAGGTCAGAGCACAGGGTAGGGAGAGGGGAGAAAGAGGTCAGAGCACAGGGTAGGGCAGTGTGAGCAGAACCAGCGGTGTCGTTTGACTTAGCAAACGAGGATCGGATGTCGTCGACCTTCTTTTCAAAATGGTTGACGAAGTCATCTGCAGAGAGGGAGGAGAGGGGGGAGGGGGAGGAGGATTCAGGAGGAAGGAGAAGGTGGCAAAGAGCTTCCTAGGGTTAGAGGCAGATGCTTGGAATTTAGAGTGGTAGAAAGTGGCTTTAGCAACAGAGACAGAGGAGGAAAATGTAGAGAGGAGGGAGTGAAAGGATGCCAGGTCCGCAGGGAGGCGAGTTTTCCTCCATTTCCGCTCGGCTGCCCGGAGCCCTGTATATCTGAGATGTGTGCTAGTAGTTTAAACAGACCAGCATGTCTTGTGGGGTATGTATGTCTGAGATGTGTGCTAGTAGTTTAAACAGACCAGCATGTCTTGTGGGGTATGTATATCTGAGATGTGTGTTAGTAGTTTAAACAGACCAGTATGTCTTGTGGGGTATGTATGGGTGTCTGAGATGTGTGCTAGTAGTTTAAACAGACCAGCATGTCTTGTGGGGTATGTATATCTGAGATGTGTGTTAGTAGTTTAAACAGACCAGCATGTCTTGTGGGGTATGTATGGGTGTCTGAGATGTGTGCTAGTAGTTTAAACAGACCATCATGTCTTGTGGGGTATGTATATCTGAGATGTGTGTTAGTAGTTTAAACAGACCAGCATGTCTTGTGGGGTATGTATGGGTGTCTGAGATGTGTGCTAGTAGTTTAAACAGACCAGCATGTCTTGTGGGGTATGTATGTCTGAGATGTGTGTTAGTAGTTTAAACAGACCAGCATGTCTTGTGGGGTATGTATGGGTGTCTGAGATGTGTGTTAGTAGTTTAAACAGACCAGCATGTCTTGTGGGGTATGTATGTCTGAGATGTGTGTTAGTAGTTTAAACAGACCAGCATGTCTTGTGGGGTATGTATGTCTGAGATGTGTGCTAGTAGTTTAAACAGACCACTGGCTGCATGTCTTGTGGGGTATGTATGTCTGAGATGTGTGCTAGTAGTTTAAACAGACCAGCATGTCTTGTGGGGTATGTATGTCTGAGATGTGTGTTAGTAGTTTAAACAGACCAGCATGTCTTGTGGGGTATGTATGTCTGAGATGTGTGTTAGTAGTTTAAACAGACCAGCATGTCTTGTGGGGTATGTATGTCTGAGATGTGTGTTAGTAGTTTAAACAGACCAGCATGTCTTGTGGGGTATGTATGTCTGAGATGTGTGCTAGTAGTTTAAACAGACCAGCATGTCTTGTGGGGTATGTATGTCTGAGATGTGTGCTAGTAGTTTAAACAGACCAGCATGTCTTGTGGGGTATGTATGTCTGAGATGTGTGTTAGTAGTTTAAACAGACCAGCATGTCTTGTGGGGTATGTATGTCTGAGATGTGTGCTAGTAGTTTAAACAGACCACTGGCTGCATGTCTTGTGGGGTATGTATGTCTGAGATGTGTGTTAGTAGTTTAAACAGACCAGCATGTCTTGTGGGGTATGTATGTCTGAGATGTGTGCTAGTAGTTTAAACAGACCAGCATGTCTTGTGGGGTATGTATGTCTGAGATGTGTGTTAGTAGTTTAAACAGACCAGCATGTCTTGTGGGGTATGTATGTCTGAGATGTGTGCTAGTAGTTTAAACAGACCAGCATGTCTTGTGGGGTATGTATGTCTGAGATGTGTGCTAGTAGTTTAAACAGACCAGCATGTCTTGTGGGGTATGTATGTCTGAGATGTGTGTTAGTAGTTTAAACAGACCAGCATGTCTTGTGGGGTATGTATGTCTGAGATGTGTGCTAGTAGTTTAAACAGACCAGCATGTCTTGTGGGGTATGTATAAAATATATATATATGCCATTTAGCAGACGCTTTTATCCAAAGCGACTTACAGTCATGTGTGCGTACATTCTACGTATGGGTGGTCCCGGGGATCGAACCCACTACCCTGGCGTTACAAGCGCCATGCTCTACCAACTGAGCTACAGAAGACCAAGACATGTATGTCTGAGATGTGTGCTAGTAGTTTAGTTTAAACAGACCAGCATGTCTTGTGGGGTATGTATGTCTGAGATGTGTGTTAGTAGTTTAAACAGACCACTAGCAGCATGTCTTGTGGGGTATGTATGTCTGAGATGTGTGTTAGTAGTTTAAACAGACCAGCATGTCTTGTGGGGTATGTATGTCTGAGATGTGTGCTAGTAGTTTAAACAGACCAGCATGTCTTGTGGGGTATGTATGTCTGAGATGTGTGCTAGTAGTTTAAACAGACCAGCATGTCTTGTGGGGTATGTATGTCTGAGATGTGTGCTAGTAGTTTAAACAGACCAGCATGTCTTGTGGGGTATGTATGTATGTCTGAGATGTGTGCTAGTAGTTTAAACAGACCACTAGCAGCATGTCTTGTGGGGTATGTATGTCTGAGATGTGTGCTAGTAGTTTAAACAGACCAGCATGTCTTGTGGGGTATGTATGTCTGAGATGTGTGCTAGTAGTTTAAACAGACCAGCATGTCTTGTGGGGTATGTATGGGTGTCTGAGATGTGTGTTAGTAGTTTAAACAGACCACTGGCTGCATGTCTTGTGGGGTATGTATGTCTGAGATGTGTGCTAGTAGTTTAAACAGACCAGCATGTCTTGTGGGGTATGTATGGGTGTCTGAGATGTGTGCTAGTAGTTTAAACAGACCAGCATGTCTTGTGGGGTATGTATGGGTGTCTGAGATGTGTGCTAGTAGTTTAAACAGACCAGCATGTCTTGTGGGGTATGTATGTCTGAGATGTGTGTTAGTAGTTTAAACAGACCAGCATGTCTTGTGGGGTATGTATGTATGTCTGAGATGTGTGTTAGTAGTTTAAACAGACCAGCATGTCTTGTGGGGTATGTATGTATGTCTGAGATGTGTGTTAGTAGTTTAAACAGACCAGCATGTCTTGTGGGGTATGTATGTCTGAGATGTGTGTTAGTAGTTTAAACAGACCAGCATGTCTTGTGGGGTATGTATGTCTGAGATGTGTGCTAGTAGTTTAAACAGACCAGCATGTCTTGTGGGGTATGTATGTCTGAGATGTGTGCTAGTAGTTTAAACAGACCAGCATGTCTTGTGGGGTATGTATGTATGTCTGAGATGTGTGCTAGTAGTTTAAACAGACCACTAGCAGCATGTCTTGTGGGGTATGTATGTCTGAGATGTGTGCTAGTAGTTTAAACAGACCAGCATATCTTGTGGGGTATGTATGTCTGAGATGTGTGCTAGTAGTTTAAACAGACCAGCATGTCTTGTGGGGTATGTATGTCTGAGATGTGTGCTAGTAGTTTAAACAGACCAGCATGTCTTGTGGGGTATGTATGGGTGTCTGAGATGTGTGCTAGTAGTTTAAACAGACCAGCATGTCTTGTGGGGTATGTATGGGTGTCTGAGATGTGTGTTAGTAGTTTAAACAGACCAGCATGTCTTGTGGGGTATGTATGTGTGTTAGTAGTTTAAACAGACCAGCATGTCTTGTGGGGTATGTATGTCTGAGATGTGTGTTAGTAGTTTAAACAGACCAGCATGTCTTGTGGGGTATGTATGGGTGTCTGAGATGTGTGCTAGTAGTTTAAACAGACCAGCATGTCTTGTGGGGTATGTATGTCTGAGATGTGTGTTAGTAGTTTAAACAGACCAGCATGTCTTGTGGGGTATGTATGTATGTCTGAGATGTGTGTTAGTAGTTTAAACAGACCAGCATGTCTTGTGGGGTATGTATGTCTGAGATGTGTGTTAGTAGTTTAAACAGACCAGCATGTCTTGTGGGGTATGTATGGGTGTCTGAGATGTGTGCTAGTAGTTTAAACAGACCAGCATGTCTTGTGGGGTATGTATGTCTGAGATGTGTGCTAGTAGTTTAAACAGACCAGCATGTCTTGTGGGGTATGTATGTCTGAGATGTATGTTAGTAGTTTAAACAGACCAGCATGTCTTGTGGGGTATGTATGGGTGTCTGAGATGTGTGCTAGTAGTTTAAACAGACCAGCATGTCTTGTGGGGTATGTATGTCTGAGATGTGTGTTATTAGTTTAAACAGACCAGCATGTCTTGTGGGGTATGTATGTCTGAGATGTGTGCTAGTAGTTTAAACAGACCACTAGCAGCATGTCTTGTGGGGTATGTATGTCTGAGATGTGTGCTAGTAGTTTAAACAGACCAGCATGTCTTGTGGGGTATGTATGTATGTCTGAGATGTGTGCTAGTAGTTTAAACAGACCACTAGCAGCATGTCTTGTGGGGTATGTATATCTGAGATGTGTGCTAGTAGTTTAAACAGACCAGCATGTCTTGTGGGGTATGTATGGGTGTCTGAGATGTGTGTTAGTAGTTTAAACAGACCAGCATGTCTTGTGGGGTATGTATATCTGAGATGTGTGTTAGTAGTTTAAACAGACCAGCATGTCTTGTGGGGTATGTATGGGTGTCTGAAATGTGTGCTAGTAGTTTAAACAGACCAGCATGTCTTGTGGGGTATGTATGTCTGAGATGTGTGCTAGTCGTTTAAACAGACCAGCATGTCTTGTGGGGTATGTATGTCTGAGATGTGTGCTAGTAGTTTAAACAGACCAGCATGTCTTGTGGGGTATGTATGGGTGTCTGAAATGTGTGCGAGTAGTTTATACAGACCAGCATGTCTTGTGGGGTATGTATGTCTGAGATGTGTGCTAGTAGTTTAAACAGACCAGCATGTCTTGTGGGGTATGTATGTCTGAGATGTGTGCTAGTAGTTTAAACAGACCAGCATGTCTTGTGGGGTATGTATGTCTGAGATGTGTGTTAGTAGTTTAAACAGACCACTAGCAGCATGTCTTGTGGGGTATGTATGTCTGAGATGTGTGCTAGTAGTTTAAACAGACCACTCGGTACATTCAGCTTGTCAACACTTCTTACAAAAGCAAGTAGTGATGTAGTCAAGTCAATGTCTTCTCCACTTTGAGCCATGAGAAATGTACATGCATATTATTAATGTTGGTTAAGGGCTAGCCATGCTGTCTTCTTTGTGGCACCTGACCACATGACTGAACAGTAGTCCAGGTGCAACAAAACCAGGGCCTGTAGGACCTGCCTTGTTGATAGAGTTGTTAAGAAGGTAGAAACTAGGGTCTGTAGGACCTGCCTTGTTGATAGTGTTGTTAAGAAGGTAGAAACTAGGGCCTGTAGGACCTGCCTTGTTGATAGTGTTGTTAAGAAGGTAGAAACTAGGGCCTGTAGGACCTGCCTTGTTGATAGTGTTGTTAAGAAGGTAGAAACTAGGGCCTGTAGGACCTGCCTTGTTGATAGTGTTGTTAAGAAGGTAGAAACTAGGGCCTGTAGGACCTGCCTTGTTGATAGTGTTGTTAAGAAGGTAGAAACTAGGGCCTGTAGGACCTGCCTTGTTGATAGTGTTGTTAAGAAGGTAGAAACCAGGGCCTGTAGGACCTGCCTTGTTGATAGTGTTGTTAAGAAGGCAGAGCAGCACTTTATTATGGACAGACTTCTTCCCATCTTAGCTACGGTTGTATCAACATGTTTTGACCATGACAGTTTACAATCCAGGGTTACTCCAAACATTTTAGTCACCTCAACTTGCTCAATTTCCACATTATTAATTTAGTGAATGATTTGTCCCAAATACAATGCTTTTAGATTTTGAAATATTTAGGACTAACTTATTTCTTGCCACCCATTCTGAAACTGACTGCAGATCTTTGTTAAGGGTTGCAGTAATTTCACTCGCTATAGTAGCTGACATGTAAAGTGCTGAGTCATCTGCTTGCGTCGTCACACTGGCTTAAATCCAGTTGCATGTTGTTAGAAAATATTGAAAAACATAAAGGGCCTAGACAGCTGCCCTGGGGAATTCCTGATTCTACCTGGATCATGTTGGAGAGGCTCCCATTAAAAAACTCTTAAGGATCGGATCCTTTTTTTAAATATTCGCCTAAAATGACATACCAAAATCTAACTGCCTGTTTTTCAGGACCTGAACCAAGGGTATGCACATTCTTGATATAGCTAAGCTGTGTTTGGCACTTGCGATTTCATGAAAATGAAATATTTTTAGTAATTTATTTTGAATTTGGCGCTCTGCAATTCAGCGGATGTTGACGAAAATGATCCCACTAAAGGGATGGGTGTGCCAAGAAGTTAAAGTATCCCAGATGAAGAGTTCCAGGCCTGGAAGGAAGTTGTTGAATGGGAAGTTATAGAATCCCAGTTATAGAGTTCCAAGCCTGGAAGGAAGTTGTTGAATGGGAAGTTATAGAAACCCAGTTATAGAGTTCCAAGCCTGGAAGGAAGTTGTTGAATGGGAAGTTATAGAATCCCAGTTATAGAGTTCCAAGCCTGGAAGGAAGTTGTTGATTGGGAAGTTATAGAATCCCAGTTATAGAGTTCCAAGCCTGGAAGGAAACCAGAACAACTCTGTAGAAATGTGTTGAGGAAAGGAAGGAGACAGACAGTCTAGATGTTTGGTCTTCGAACAGGGCCATTATAAAATGGTCTTCTCTCTCTCTCTCTCTCTCTCTCTCTCTCTCTCTCTCTCTCTCTCTCTCTCTCTCTCTCTCTCTCTCTCTCTCTCTCTCTCTCTCTCTCTCCATCCCTCCATTCCTCCATCCCAGCCTGAATAACCAAGTAGCTGCGGTGTGTTGCTGGGAAGTTGAATCACACATGGCTCAAAGCAGTTCTTTAACTGGCAGTCAGACCATCCATTCCTCTTTCTAGGGATTACTCTGAGGAATGTGTTTGCTGTTTCTCTCTCCATAAAGGATATATGGAGATCAGAGGCTATAGCACCACTCATAGCCTGTTTTGAAATTCTAAAAAGGTGGGGAGAAAACTATATTGTCCTTTTGATGCAGGCGGATGCTTTCCATTTAGTCTTCACCATGACTGTCATAGTAATCTGATATGACAAATTCACATACAGTGGATCAGCTACCAGTGGAGAAAGCTAAGCGGTTAATATTTGTTGATGTTGCTTTTATCTAGCAGGCTTGTGTCCCCTGGCTGTGGTTACCTTGGCAATGAGAAGAGAAGCGTTTTCCTCTGCTGTTCAAAATGCCGAGGAGATTCTCCCTCCTCTGACTCTGGGGCCGGCGGCCTGCTCATCATTTTGTATGCTGTCAAAATCTTTGATGTTCCCCAACTCTTGATGTCAGGCTATGAAAATGCTTAGCTCAATTTAAGCCTCTCAAAAAAAAAAAAAAAAAAAAGAGCTAACAACTGTAATTAAATCATTAAATTCTTGTCTCCGCTTCACAGAGCAGAGAGAAAATTAACTCCCAACCAACCTCATTTTCTACTTCAACATGAAATAATGATTTTTTTTTTCTCTCATATAATTACAAAGCTAACATCTGATAGAGTCAGCATCCGGGGGGATTACCACATGCATGAGTATTAGACCTCATTACCAGCTTGACTGCTAAATTATTACATCTTGTAATTGGATGGTGAGATTTCTACTCAGATTGGCTGGGTTTCTGGAAGATTGTAATTACAGGCTTGGTTGGTTTGCTACTTATCGTAACTTCGCAGAGAAAACAACTGGCAAAATGAAACGAGCATTTCATTAACCTATCGCCTTATCATGGGAAAACCTGTGTAACGTTCATGTATGCATTAACATAAATAGGATCATTCATTTCTGAGCCAGATAGGCTGGGGCTGTGTGAGGCTATAGGCTGGGGCTGTGTGAGGCTATAGGCTGGGGCTGTGTGAGGCTATAGGCTGGGGCTGTGTGAGGCTATAGGCTGGGGCTGTGTGAGGCTATAGGCTGGGGCTGGTGAGGCTATATTGTGAGGCTATAGGCTGGGGCTGTGTGAGGCTATAGGCTGGGGCTGTGTGAGGCTATAGGCTGGGGCTGTGTGAGGCTATAGGCTGGGGCTGTGTGAGGCTATAGGCTGGGGCTGTGTGAGGCTATAGGCTGGGGCTGTGTGAGGCTATAGGGTGGGGCTGTGTGAGGCTATAGGCTGGGGCTGTGTGTGATGCTATAGGCTGGGGCTGTGTGAGGCTATAGGCTGGGGCTGTGTGAGGCTATAGGCTGGGGCTGTGTGAGGCTATAGGCTGGGGCTGTGTGAGGCTATAGGCTGGGGCTGTGTGAGGCTATAGGCTGGGGCTGTGTGAGGCTATAGGCTGGGGCTGTGTGGAGGCTATAGGCTGGGGCTGTGTGAGGCTGATAGGCTGGGGCTGTGTGAGGCTATAGGCTGGGGCTGTGTGAGGCTATAGGCTGGGGCTGTGTGAGGCTATAGGCTGGGGCTGTGTGAGGCTATAGGCTGGGGCTGTGTGAGGCTATAGGCTGGGGCTGTGTGAGGCTATAGGCTGGGGCTGTGTGAGGCTATAGGCTGGGGCTGTGTGAGGCTATAGGCTGGGGCTGTGTGAGGCTATAGGCTGGGGGTGAGGCTATAGGCTGTGGTGAGGCTATAGGCTGGGGCTGTGAGGCTATAGGCTGGGGCTGTGTGAGGCTATAGGCTGGGGCTGTGTGAGGCTATAGGCTGGGGCTGTGTGAGGCTATAGGCTGAGGCTGTGTGAGGCTATAGGCTGGGGCTGTGTGAGGCTATAGGCTGGGGCTGTGTGAGGCTATAGGCTGGGCTGTGTGAGGCTATAGGCTGGGGCTGTGTGAGGCTATAGGCTGGGGCTGTGTGAGGCTATAGGCTGGGGCTGTGTGAGGCTATAGGCTGGGGCTGTGTGAGGCTATAGGCTGGGGCTGTGTGAGGCTATAGGCTGGGGCTGTGTGAGGCTATAGGCTGGGGCTGTGTGAGGCTATAGGGTGGGGCTGTGTGAGGCTATAGGCTGGGGCTGTGTGAGGCTATAGGCTGGGGCTGTGTGATGCTATAGGCTGGGGCTGTGTGATGCTATAGGCTGGGGCTGTGTGAGGCTATAGGCTGGGGCTGTGTGAGGCTATAGGCTGGGGCTGTGTGAGGCTATAGGCTGGGGCTGTGTGAGGCTATAGGCTGGGGCTGTGTGAGGCTATAGGCTGGGGCTGTGTGAGGCTATAGGCTGTGGGCTGTGTGAGGCTATAGGCTGGGGCTGTGTGAGGCTATAGGCTGGGGCTGTGTGAGGCTATAGGCTGGGGCTGTGTGAGGCTATAGGCTGGGGCTGTGTGAGGCTATAGGCTGGGGCTGTGTGAGGCTATAGGCTGGGGCTGTGTGAGGCTATAGGCTGGGGCTGTGTGAGGCTATAGGCTGGGGCTGTGTGAGGCTATAGGCTGGGGCTGTGTGAGGCTATAGGCTGGGGCTGTGTGAGGCTATAGGCTGGGGCTGTGTGAGGCTATAGGCTGGGGCTGTGTGAGGCTATAGGCTGGGGCTGTGTGAGGCTATAGGCTGGGGCTGTGTGAGGCTATAGGCTGGGGCTGTGTGAGGCTATAGGCTGGGGCTGTGTGAGGCTATAGGCTGGGGCTGTGTGATGCTATAGGCTGGGGCTGTGTGATGCTATAGGCTGGGGCTGTGTGATGCTATAGGCTGGGGCTGTGTGAGGCTATAGGCTGGGGCTGTGTGAGGCTATAGGCTGGGGCTGTGTGAGGCTATAGGCTGGGGCTGTGTGAGGCTATAGGCTGGGGCTGTGTGAGGCTATAGGCTGGGGCTGTGTGAGGCTATAGGGTGGGGCTGTGTGAGGCTATAGGCTGGGGCTGTGTGAGGCTATAGGCTGGGGCTGTGTGAGGCTATAGGCTGGGGCTGTGTGAGGCTATAGGCTGGGGCTGTGTGAGGCTATAGGCTGGGGCTGTGTGAGGCTATAGGCTGGGGCTGTGTGAGGCTATAGGCTGGGGCTGTGTGAGGCTATAGGCTGGGGCTGTGTGAGGCTATAGGCTGGGGCTGTGTGAGGCTATAGGCTGGGGCTGTGTGAGGCTATATGAGGCTATAGGCTGGGGCTGTGTGAGGCTATAGGCTGGGGCTGTGTGATGCTATAGGCTGGGGCTGTGTGAGGCTATAGGCTGGGGCTGTGTGAGGCTATAGGCTGGGGCTGTGAGGCTATAGGCTGGGGCTGTGTGAGGCTATAGGCTGGGGCTGTGTGAGGCTATAGGCTGGGGCTGTGTGAGGCTATAGGCTGGGGCTGTGTGAGGCTATAGGCTGGGGCTGTGTGAGGCTATAGGCTGGGGCTGTGTGAGGCTATAGGGTGGGGCTGTGTGATGCTATAGGGTGGGGCTGTGTGAGGCTATAGGCTGGGGCTGTGTGAGGCTATAGGCTGGGGCTGTGTGAGGCTATAGGGTGGGGCTGTGTGAGGCTATAGGGTGGGGCTGTGTGAGGCTATAGGGTGGGGCTGTGTGAGGCTATAGGGTGGGGCTGTGTGAGGCTATAGGCTGGGGCTGTGTGAGGCTATAGGCTGGGGCTGTGTGAGGCTATAGGGTGGGGGTGTGTGAGGCTATAGGCTGGGGCTGTGTGAGGCTATAGGCTGGGGCTGTGTGAGGCTATAGGGTGGGGGTGGGGGGTTTGGGGGAGTGGCCAAGCATTAATTTTCTCTGAGTTGATTTAACCTTCATAATCCACGCTGATGGGAAAACATAATGAATGAGTTGTCTATTTCACACGGATGGACTCAATACATCTATTACTGAAAGACTAACTGAGTGTGAAAGTGGTCATTTGACGAGAGGCAGGGTTCAGAGTCTGGTTGGCCCACAGAGTGGATGTTCCTCTCAGTGTTAACAGAACCCTGCTCTGTTCCTGTTCAAACACAACAGCAGCTGGAGATTGGATGCCCACATAGATAACCCTCTCACACAATGACACTGTGGGATCGATGGCGGTTTGATGGGCGCTCACACAAAGGAGAGGGGTGGGAGAGGGTCTGATGGGAGCCCACACAAAGGAGAGGAACAGAGTGGGAGAGCATTTTGACACACTGGCGGGGGGGGGGGGGGGGGGTAAAATTGTACAATTACTGAGCAAACACAATTTTTCTTTCTTTATCAAGAGATTTCATGGTGTGGCCAATGTGTTGGCAGCCCAGCTGACAACCACTAATGACAGTTCTCCTCTGGTCCAATCAGCAGGCCTTGTCAAATGTTTCCTATTAAACTTCATTGTGGGGTGAGTTTTTTCAGCTGAGATCAATGTGATTTAACATGGTGCTGATGCAGAACCAGGCCTGCAACCTGCCACCCCTACAGCAGTATCTCCCCAACCCAACCCCAGTCCAGCCCCAGTCCAACCCCAGTCAGTCTCCATTCTGTATATCCTGCCAACTCTACAGCAGTACCTCCCCAACCCCAGTCCAACCCCAGTCCAGAGTCCAGTCCAACCCCAGTCCAGTCCAACCCCATCTGGGCCCCATAACCAGGTGGTCCAGAAGGGAGACTAGCTGTTCTCAATTAACAGGACTAATGTTAACGCAGGAATAATGTTAACAGGACTAATGTTAACGCAGGAATAATGTTAACATGGGACTAATGTTACCATAGGACTAATGTTACCATAGGACTAATGTTAACAGGACTAATGTTAACGCAGGACTAATGTTAACATGGGACTAATGTTACCATAGGGCTACTGTTAACATGGGACTAATGTTAACATGGGACTAATGTTAATGCAGGACTAATGTTAACGGGACTAATGTTACCATAGGACTAATGTTACCATAGGACTAATGTTACCATGGGACTAATGTTACCATAGGACTAATGTTACCATAGGACTAATGTTACCATAGGACTAATGTTACCAGGACTAATGTTACCATGGGACTAATGTTAACATGGGACTACTGTTAACAGGACTAATGTTAACAGGACTAATGTTACCATAGGACTAATGTTAACATAGGACTAATGTTACCATGGGACTAATGTTAACAGGACTAATGTTACCATGGGACTAATGTTAACATAGGACTAATGTTACCATGGGACTAATGTTAACAGGACTAATGTTAACATGGGACTAATGTTAACAGGACTAATGTTAACATGGGACTAATGTTACCATAGGGCTACTGTTAACATGGGACTAATGTTAACATGGGACTAATGTTAACAGGACTAATGTTACCATAGGACTAATGTTAACATGGGACTAATGTTACCATAGGACTAATGTTAACAGGACTAATGTTACCATAGGACTAATGTTAACAGGACTAATGTTAACATGGGACTAATGTTACCATAGGGCTACTGTTAACATGGGACTAATGTTAACATGGGACTAATGTTAACGCATGACTAATGTTAACAGGACTAATGTTACCATAGGACTAATATTAACATGGGACTAATGTTACCATAGGACTAATGTTAACAGGACTAATGTTACCATAGGACTAATGTTAACAGGACTAATGTTAACATGGGACTAATGTTACCATAGGGCTACTGTTAACATGGGACTAATGTTAACATGGGACTAATGTTAACAGGACTAATGTTACCATAGGACTAATGTTAACATGGGACTAATGTTAACGCAGGACTAATGTTAACGCAGGACTAATGTTACCATAGGACTAATGTTAACGTAGGACTAATGTTAACGTAGGAATAATGTTAACGTGGGACTAATGTTAACGTAGGACTAATGTTAACGTAGGAATAATGTTAACGTAGGACTAATGTTAACGTAGGAATAATGTTAACATAGCACTAATGTTAAAGTAGGACTAATGTTAAAGTAAGAATAATGTTAACATGGGACTAATGTTACCATAGGGCTACTGTTAACATGGGACTAATGTTACCATGGGACTAATGTTACCATAGGACTAATGTTACCATAGGACTAATGTTACCATAGGACTAATGTTACCAGGACTAATGTTACCATGGGACTAATGTTAACATGGGACTACTGTTAACAGGACTAATGTTAACAGGACTAATGTTACCATAGGACTAATGTTAACATAGGACTAATGTTACCATGGGACTAATGTTAACAGGACTAATGTTACCATGGGACTAATGTTAACATAGGACTAATGTTACCATGGGACTAATGTTAACAGGACTAATGTTAACATGGGACTAATGTTAACAGGACTAATGTTAACATGGGACTAATGTTACCATAGGGCTACTGTTAACATGGGACTAATGTTAACATGGGACTAATGTTAACAGGACTAATGTTACCATAGGACTAATGTTAACATGGGACTAATGTTACCATAGGACTAATGTTAACAGGACTAATGTTACCATAGGACTAATGTTAACAGGACTAATGTTAACATGGGACTAATGTTACCATAGGGCTACTGTTAACATGGGACTAATGTTAACATGGGACTAATGTTAACGCATGACTAATGTTAACAGGACTAATGTTACCATAGGACTAATATTAACATGGGACTAATGTTACCATAGGACTAATGTTAACAGGACTAATGTTACCATAGGACTAATGTTAACAGGACTAATGTTAACATGGGACTAATGTTACCATAGGGCTACTGTTAACATGGGACTAATGTTAACATGGGACTAATGTTAACAGGACTAATGTTACCATAGGACTAATGTTAACATGGGTTAATGTTAACGCAGGACTAATGTTAATAGGACTAATGTTACCATAGGACTAATGTTAACGTAGGACTAATGTTAATAGGAATAATGTTAACGTGGGACTAATGTTAACGTAGGACTAATGTTAACGTAGGAATAATGTTAACGTAGGACTAATGTTAACGTAGGAATAATGTTAACATAGCACTAATGTTAAAGTAGGACTAATGTTAAAGTAAGAATAATGTTAACATGGGACTGGTTAATAACATGTTAATATAGCTAGTTAATAACATGTTAATAACATGTTAATATAGCTAGTTAATAACATGTTAATATAGCTAGTTAATAACATGTTAATATAGCTAGTTAATAACATGTTAAATACATGTTAATATAGCTAGTTAATAACATGTTAATATAGCTAGTTAATAACATGTTAATATAGCTAGTTCATAACAAGTTAATATGGGGGGTTAATAACATGTTAATATAGTGGGTTAATAACATGTTAATAGTATGTTAATATAGCTAGTTAATAACATGTTAATATGGGGGGTTAATAACATGTTAATATAGCTAGTTAATAACATGTTAATATAGCTAGTTAATAACATGTTAATATAGCTAGTTAATAACATGTTAATATAGCTAGTTAATAACATGTTAATATAGCTAGTTAATAACATGTTAATATAGCTAGTTAATAACATGTTAATATAGCTAGTTAATAACATGTTAATATAGCTAGTTAATAACATGTTAATATAGCTAGTTAATAACATGTTAATATAGCTAGTTAATAACATGTTAATATAGCTAGTTAATAACATGTTAATATGGGGGGTTAATAACATGTTAATATAGCTAGTTAATAACATGTTAATATAGCTAGTTAATAACATGTTAATATAGCTAGTTAATAACATGTTAATATAGCTAGTTAATAACATGTTAATATAGCTAGTTAATAACATGTTAATATAGCTAGTTAATAACATGTTAATATAGCTAGTTAATAACATGTTAATATAGCTAGTTAATAACATGTTAATATAGCTAGTTAATAACATGTTAATATAGGGGGTTAATAACATGTTAATATAGCTAGTTAATAACATGTTAATATAGCTAGTTAATAACATGTTAATATAGTGGGTTAATAACATATTAATTTAGCTAGTTAATAACATGTTAATATAGCTAGTTAATAACATGTTAATATAGCTAGTTAATAACATGTTAATATAGCTGGTTATTAACATGTTAATCTAGCTAGTTAATAACATGTTAATATAGGGGGTTAATAACATGTTAATATAGCTAGTTAATAACATGTTAATATAGCTAGTTAATAATATGTTAATATAGCTAGGGGTTAATTAAGTTAACATGTTAATATAGCTAGTTAATAACATGTTAATATAGGGGGTTAATAACATGTTAATATAGCTAGTTAATAACATGTTAATATAGGGGGTTAATAACATGTTAATATAGCTAGTTAATAACATGTTAATATAGCTAGTTAATAATATGTTAATATAGGGGGTTAATAACATGTTAATATAGCTAGTTAATAACATGTTAATATAGGGGGTTAATAACATGTTAATATAGCTAGTTAATAATATGTTAATATAGGGGGTTAATAACATGTTAATATAGCTAGTTAATAACATGTTAATATATAGTTAATAACATGTTAATAGTTAATAACATGTTAATATAGCTGGTTAATAACATGTTAATATAGCTAGTTAATAACATGTTAATATATGGGGTTAATAACATGTTAATATAGCTAGTTAATAACATGTTAATATAGCTAGTTAATAATATGTTAATATAGGGGGTTAATAACATGTTAATATAGCTAGTTAATAACATGTTAATATAGCTAGTTAATAACATGTTAATATAGGGGGTTAATAACATGTTAATATAGCTAGTTAATAACATGTTAATATAGGGGGTTAATAACATGGGGTTAATAACATGTTAATATAGCTAGTTAATAACATGTTAATATAGGTTAATAACATGTTAAATAACATGTTAATATAGCTAGTTAATAACATGTTAATATAATATAACATGTTAATATAGGGTTAATAACATGGTTAATAACATGTTAATATAGCTAGTTAATAACATGTTAATATAGCTAGTTAATAACATGTTAATATAGGGTTAATAACATGTTAATATAGCTAGTTAATAACATGTTAATATAGGGTTAATAACATGTTAATATAGCTAGTTAATAACATGTTAATATAGCTAGTTAATAACATGTTAATATAGTTAATAACATGTTAATATAGCTAGTTAATAACATGTTAATATAGGGGTTAATAACATGTTAATATAGCTAGTTAATAACATGTTAATATAGCTAGTTAATAACATGTTAATATAGCTAGTTAATAACATGTTAATATAGCTAGTTAATATGTTAATAACATGTTAATATAGCTAGTTAATAACATGTTAATATATATAGTTAATAACATGTTAATATAGGGGTTAATAGCTAGTTAATAACATGTTAATATAGCTAGTTAATAACATGTTAATATAGGGGGGTTAATAACATGTTAATATAGCTAGTTAATAACATGTTAATAACATGTTAATATAGCTAGTTAATAACATGTTAATATAGGGGTTAATAACATGTTAATATAGATAGTTAATAACATGTTAATATAGTTAATAACATGTTAATATAGTTAATAACATGTTAATATAGCTAGTTAATAACATGTTAATATAGGGTTAATAACATGGGGTTAATAACATGTTAATATAGCTAGTTAATAACATGTTAATATAGCTAGTTAATAACATGTTAATATAGCTAGTTAATAACATGTTAATATAGCTAGTTAATAACATGTTAATATAGCTAGTTAATAACATGTTAATATGGGTTAATAACATGTTAATATAACTAGTTAATAACATGTTAATATAGCTAGTTAATAACATGTTAATATAGGGGTTAATAACATGTTAATATAGCTAGTTAATAACATGTTAATATAGCTAGTTAATAACATGTTAATATAGCTAGTTAATAACATGTTAATATAGGGGGTTAATAACATGTTAATATAGCTAGTTAATAATATGTTAATATAGCTGGTTAATAACATGTTAATATAGCTGGTTAATAACATGTTAATATAGCTAGTTAATAACATGTTAATATAGCTAGTTAATAACATGTTAATATAGCTAGTTAATAACATGTTAATATAGCTAGTTAATAACATGTTAATATAGGGGGTTAATAACATGTTAATATAGCTAGTTAATAACATGTTAATATAGGTAGTTAATAACATGTTAATATAGGGGGTTAATAACATGTTAATATAGCTGATTAATAACATGTTAATATAGCTAGTTAATAACATGTTAATATAGCTAGTTAATAACATGGTAATGGGGGGGTTAATAACATGTTAATATAGCTAGTTAATAACATGTTAATATAGCTAGTTAATAACATGTTAATATAGCTAGGGGTTAATAACATGTTAATATAGCTAGTTAATAACATGTTAATATAGCTAGTTAATAACATGTTAATATAGCATGTTAATAGTTAATAACATGTTAATATAGCTAGTTAATAACATGTTAATATAGGGGGTTAATAACATGTTAATATAGCTAGTTAATAATATGTTAATATAGGGGGTTAATAACATGTTAATATAGCGGGTTAATAACATGTTAATATAGCTCGTTAATAACATGGTAATATGGGGGTTAATAACATGTTAATATAGCTAGTTAATAACATAGTTAATAACATGTTAATATAGCTAGTTAATAACATGTTAATATAGCTAGTTAATAACATGTTAATATAGCTAGTTAATAACATGTTAATATGGGGGGTTAATAACATGTTAATATAGGGGGTTAATAACATGTTAATATAGCTAGTTAATAACATGTTAATATAGCTAGTTAATAACATGTTAATATGGGGGGTTAATAACATGTTAATATAGGGGGTTAATAACATGTTAATATAGCTAGTTAATAACATGTTAATATAGCTAGTTAATAACATGTTAATATAGCTAGTTAATAACATGTTAATATAGCTAGTTAATAACATGTTAATATAGGGGGTTAATAACATGTTAATATAACTAGTTAATAACATGGTAATATAACTAGTTAATAACATGGTAATATAGCTGGTTAATAACATGTTAATATAGCTAGTTAATAACATGTTAATATAGCTAGTTAATAACATGTTAATATAGGGGGTTAATAACATGTTAATATAGGGGGTTAATAACATGTTAATATAACTAGTTAATAACATGGTAATATAGCTAGTTAATAACATGTTAATATAGCTAGTTAATAACATGTTAATATAGCTAGTTAATAACATGTTAATATAGGGGGTTAATAACATGTTAATATAGGGGGTTAATAACATGTTAATATAACTAGTTAATAACATGGTAATATAGCTGGTTGATAACATGTTAATATAGCTAGTTAATAACATGTTAATATAGCTAGTTAATAACATGTTAATATAGCTAGTTAATAACATGTTAATATAGGGGGTTAATAACATGTTAATATAGGGGGTTAATAACATGTTAATATAGCGGGTTAATAACATGTTAATATAGGGGGTTAATAACATGTTAATATATGGGGGTTAATAACATGTTAATATAGCTAGTTAATAACATGTTAATATAGCTAGTTAATAACATGTTAATATAGGGGTTAATAACATGTTAATATAGCTAGTTAATAACATGGTAATATGGGGGTTAATAACATGTTAATATAGCTAGTTAATAACATGTTAATATGGGGGTTAATAACATGTTATTATAGCTAGTTAATAACATGTTAATATAGCTAGTTAATAACATGTTAATATAGCTAGTTAATAACATGTTAATATAGCTAGTTAATAACATGGTAATATGGGGGGTTAATAACATGTTAATATAGCTAGTTAATAACATGTTAATATGGGGGTTAATAACATGTTATTATAGCTAGTTAATAACATGTTAATATAGCTAGTTAATAACATGTTAATATAGCTAGTTAATAACATGTTAATATAGCTAGTTAATAACATGTTAATATGGGGGGTTAATAACATGTTAATATAGCTAGTTAATAACATGTTAATATAGCTAGTTAATAACATGTTAATATGGGGGGTTAATAACATGTTAATATAGCTAGTTAATAACATGTTAATATAGCTAGTTAATAACATGTTAATATGGGGGGTTAATAACATGTTAATATAGCTAGTTAATAACATGTTAATATAGCTAGTTAATAACATGTTAATATAGTTAGTTAATAACATGTTAATATGGGGGGTTAATAACATGTTAATATAGCTAGTTAATAACATGTTAATATAGCTAGTTAATAACATGTTAATATGGGGGTTAATAACATGTTAATATAGCTAGTTAATAACATGTTAATATAGCTAGTTAATAACATGTTAATATGGGGGTTAATAACATGTTAATATAGCTAGTTAATAACATGTTAATATAGCTGGTTAATAACATGTTAATATAGCTAGTTAATAACATGTTAATATAGCTAGTTAATAACATGTTAATATAGTTAATAACTAGTTAATAACATGTTAATATGGGGGTTAATAACATGTTAATATAGGGGTTAATAACATGTTAATATAGCTAGTTAATAACATGTTAATATAGCTAGTTAATAACATGTTAATATAGCTAGTTAATAACATGTTAATATAGCTAGTTAATAACATGTTAATATAGGGGTTAATAACATGTTAATATGGGGGTTAATAACATGTTAATATAACTAGTTAATAACATGGTAATATGGTTAATAACATGTTAATATAGCTAGTTAATAACATGTTAATATAGCTAGTTAATAACATGTTAATATGGGGGTTAATAACATGTTAATATAGGGGTTAATAACATGTTAATATAGCTAGTTAATAACATGTTAATATAGCTAGTTTAATAACATGTTAATATAGCTAGTTAATAACATGTTAATATAGCTAGTTAATAACATGTTAATATAGTTAATAACATGTTAATATGGGGGTTAATAACATGTTAATATAGGGGGTTAATAACATGTTAATATAGTTAATAACATGTTAATATAGCTAGTTAATAACATGGTAATATAGGGGGTTAATAACATGTTAATATAGCTAGTTAATAACATGTTAATATAGCTAGTTAATAACATGTTAATATAGCTAGTTAATAACATGTTAATATAGGGGTTAATAACATGTTAATATAACTAGTTAATAACATGTTAATATAGCTAGTTAATAACATGTTAATATAGCTAGTTAAATGTTAATATAGCTAGTTAATAAATGTTAATATAGGGGTTAATAACATGTTAATATAGCTAGTTAATAACATGTTAATATAACTAGTTAATAACATGTTAATTAATATAGCTGGTTAATAACATGTTAATATAGCTAGTTAATAACATGTTAAATATAGTTAATAACATGTTAATATAGGGGGTTAATAACATGTTAATATAGGGGTTAATAACATGTTAATATAGCTAGTTAATAGGTTAATAACATGTTAATATAGGGGTTAATAACATGTTAATATAGGGGTTAATAACATGTTAATATAGGGGTTAATAACATGTTAAATATAGTTAATAACATGTTTATAGCTAGTTAAATGTTAAATATGTTAATAATATAGCTAGTTAATAACATGTTAATATAGCTAGTTAATAACATGTTAATATAGCTAGTTAATAACATGTTAATGGGGGGGTTAATAACATGTTAATATAGCTAGTTAATAACATGTTAATATAGCTAGTTAATAACATGGGTTAATAACATGTTATTATAGCTAGTTAATAACATGTTAATATAGCTAGTTAATAACATGTTAATATAGCTAGTTAATAACATGTTAATATAGCTAGTTAATAACATGTTAATATAGCTAGTTAATAACATGTTAATATAGGGTTAATAACATGTTAATAACTATGTTAATATAGGTAATAGTTAATAACATGTTAATATAGCTAGTTAATAACATGTTAATATAGGGGGTTAATAACATGTTAATATAGCTAGTTAATAACATGTTAATATAGCTAGTTAATAACATGTTAATATAGCTAGTTAATAACATGTTAATATAGCTAGTTAATAAGTTAATAACATGTTAATATGTTAATATAGGGGGTTAATAACATGTTAATATAGCTAGTTAATAACATGTTAATATAGCTAGTTAATAACATGTTAATATGGGGGGTTAATAACATGTTAATATAGCTAGTTAATAACATGTTAATATAGCTAGTTAATAACATGTTAATATGGGGGTTAATAACATGTTAATATAGCTAGTTAATAACATGTTAATATATAGTTAATAACATGTTAATATAGCTAGTTAATAACATGTTAATATAGGGGTTAATAACATGTTAATATAGCTAGTTAATAACATGTTAATATAGCTAGTTAATAACATGTTAATATAGCTAGTTAATAACATGTTAATATGGGGGTTAATAACATGTTAATATAGTTAATAACTAGTTAATAACATGTTAATATAGCTAGTTAATAACATGTTAATATGGGGGGTTAATAACATGTTAATATAGCTAGTTAATAACATGGTAATATAGCTAGTTAATAACATGTTAATATAGCTAGTTAATAACATGTTAATATGGGGGGTTAATAACATGTTAATATAGCTAGTTAATAACATGTTAATATAGCTAGTTAATAACATGTTAATATAGCTAGTTAATAACATGTTAATATAGTGTTAATATAGTGTTAATGTTAAATCCCATCATCATGATTTATAATGTTAAATTCTATCATCATGAATAATAATGTTGAATCCCACAGTCATGATTTGATCACATTAAATTTAAAGGATCATTAGTGCCTTCAACTCCCTACAAAACATTCCAGCCAAATCTTCTTGACGTTTCTCTGTCAGCTCCATGGACGAATGCCTCCAACAAGGGCAAGTCTCTGAAGGTAGATTTTCTCTTTTTGATGAAAAGGTTTTTTAAATATTTCCATGTCTATAACCAATGAGGAGCTCCAGGCAATTCAAAAAGCATCAATCTGATCAAGGTAATATCACTGTTTGGAGTGAGACTGAAGAAAGCCTGGGGAGAATATATGTACCAACATGAAAACAGCAGGTTTCAACCACAATCAATAGTCCATAGAAACACATCAGTAGCCCACATAAACAGCAGAGCTGGAATCACAAAGTGATAAGAGATTAAAGTGTGCGGCTCATTAAAAGGACATTTATCTTGGTGTCTGTTTCTGATTCTATCTATATGTTTATCCTGACACCACTATCAAAGCGTGACATTTTTAATACATATTTCTCTGTACTCAAATCTTTCTGTGAGAAATCCCTTCCTTAAAATTCAATTAACTGTGTTGATAAATGAAAGTGTGAATGATATCATCTGAAAGCAGATTTTCACGCTCTGTTTTCTGCTGTTTGGGGGTGAAGAAACATCTGGAACAGGACACTTCCTTATAGGCAGATTCCAATCCACTGTTCAGAATGACGTCTGCATCTGTCTAACATCTGTCTCGTTGGAATCAAACTGTAGGTTGAACAAGAAAGAACACTTTGATATTGGTGTTGTCTTTGTATGCTGTCCTTTATGAACACATGGAAACGTCTGAACAGTTCAACACATACTGATCGTCATAGTAATACACATTACAGGTCTGATCACAGTAATACACATTACAGGTGTGATCATAGTAATACACATTACAGGTCTGATCACAGTAATACACATTACAGGTCTGATCACATTACAGGTCTGATCATAGTAATACACATTACAGGTCTGATCATAGTAATACACATTACAGGTCTGATCACATTACAGGTCTGATCATAGTAATACACATTACAGGTCTGATCATAGTAATACACATTACAGGTCTGATCACGTTACAGGTCTGATCACAGTAATACACATTACAGGTCTGATCACATTACAGGTCTGATCACATTAATACACATTACAGGTCTGATCACATTACAGGTCTGATCACATTAATACACATTACAGGTCTGATCACAGTAATACACATTACAGGTCTGATCATAGTAATACACATTACAGGTCTGATCACATTACAGGTCTGATCACAGTAATACACATTACAGGTCTGATCATAGTAATACACATTACAGGTCTGATCACATTACAGGTCTGAACACAGTAATACACATTACAGGTCTGATCACATTACAGGTCTGATCATAGTAATACACATTACAGGTCTGATCACAGTAATACACATTACAGGTCTGATCACATTACAGGTCTGATCACATTACAGGTCTGATCACAGTAATACACATTACAGGTCTGATCATAGTAATACACATTACAGGTCTGATCACAGTAATACACATTACAGGTCTGATCACATTACAGGTCTGATCATAGTAATACACATTACAGGTCTGATCACAGTAATACACATTACAGGTCTGATCACATTACAGGTCTGATCACAGTAATACACATTACAGGTCTGATCATAGTAATACACATTACAGGTCTGATCATAGTAATACACATTACAGGTCTGATCACATTAATACACATTACAGGTCTGATCACATTACAGGTCTGATCACAGTAATACACATTACAGGTCTGATCATAGTAATACACATTACAGGTCTGATCACATTACAGGTCTGATCATAGTAATACACATTACAGGTCTGATCACATTGATACACATTACAGGTCTGATCATAGCAATACACATTACAGGTCTGATCACAGTAATACACATTACAGGTCTGATCATAGTAATACACATTACAGGTCTGATCACATTACAGGTCTGATCACATTAATACACATTACAGGTCTGATCACAGTAATACACATTACAGGTCTGATCATAGTAATACACATTACAGGTCTGATCACATTAATACACATTACAGGTCTGATCATAGTAATACACATTACAGGTCTGATCACATTAGAGGTCTGATCATAGTAATACACATTACAGGTCTGATCATAGTAATACACATTACAGGTCTGATCACAGTAATACACATTACAGGTCTGATCACAGTAATACACATTACAGGTCTGATCACATTACAGGTCTGATCACATTACAGGTCTGATCACATTAATACACATTACAGGTCTGATCACATTACAGGTCTGATCACATTAATACACATTACAGGTCTGATCATAGCAATACACATTACAGGTCTGATCACAGTAATACACATTACAGGTCTGATCACATTACAGGTCTGATCACAGTAATACACATTACAGGTCTGATCATAGTAATACACATTACAGGTCTGATCACATTACAGGTCTGATCATAGTAATACACATTACAGGTCTGATCATAGTAATACACATTACAGGTCTGATCACATTACAGGTCTGATCACATTAATACACATTACAGGTCTGATCATAGCAATACACATTACAGGTCTGATCACAGTAATACACATTACAGGTCTGATCATAGTAATACACATTACAGGTCTGATCACATTACAGGTCTGATCACATTAATACACATTACAGGTCTGATCATAGTAATACACATTACAGGTCTGATCACATTAATACACATTACAGGTCTGATCATAGTAATACACATTACAGGTCTGATCACATTAGAGGTCTGATCATAGTAATACACATTACAGGTCTGATCACATTACAGGTCTGATCACAGTAATACACATTACAGGTCTGATCACATTAATAAACATTACAGGTCTGATCACATTACAGGTCTGATCACATTAATACACATTACAGGTCTGATCATAGTAATACACATTGCAGGTCTGATCACAGTAATACACATTACAGGTCTGATCACAGTAATACACATTACAGGTCTGATCACATTACAGGTCTGATCATAGTAATACACATTACAGGTCTGATCATAGTAATACACATTACAGGTCTGATCACATTACAGGTCTGATCACATTACAGGTCTGATCACAGTAATACACATTACAGGTCTGATCACAGTAATACACATTACAGGTCTGATCACAGTAATACACATTACAGGTCTGATCACATTACAGGTCTGATCACATTACAGGTCTGATCACATTAATACACATTACAGGTCTGATCACATTACAGGTCTGATCACATTAATACACATTACAGGTCTGATCATAGCAATACACATTACAGGTCTGATCACAGTAATACACATTACAGGTCTGATCACATTAGAGGTCTGATCATAGTTGTTATGCAGGTGAATGAGGACCCAAAAGCGACTTGGTGAAAACAGAGTCTTTAATCCAGTAAAGTAAATCTACAATCATAAGGCATAATTCCACTCGTAATGACGAGAACAGACTGGAGACTCGATCAAGAACTGCAGGTTGCCTCGGGAAGGCACTTGAACGTAGCAGACTCAGACACCTGCTCACCACGCAGCATCTGAGGGAAATACGACACGACAGGGTGATACACAGACACAGCACGGTGAACAATAGACAAGGATCCGACAGGGCAGAAACGGAAAACAAGGGGAGAAATAGGGACTCTAATCAGGGAAAAAGATAGGGAACAGGTGTGGGAAGACTAAATGATTGATTAGGGGAATAGGAACAGCTGGGAGCAGGAACGGAACGATAGAGAGAAGAGAGAGAGGAAGGGAGAGAGAAAAAGGGGAACGAACCTAAAAAGACCAGCAGGGGGAAAATGAACAGAGGGAAAAGCAAAATGACAAGACAATCTAAGACAAAACATGACAGTACCCCCCCACTCACCGAGCGCCTCCTGGCGCACTCGAGGAGGAATCCTGGCGGCAACGGAGGAAATCATCAATAAGTGAACGGTCCAGCACGTCCCGAGACGGAACCCAACTCCTCTCCTCAGGACCGTAACCCTCCCAATCCACTAAGTATTGGTGACCCCGTCCCCGAGAACGCATGTCCATGATCCTACGTACCTTGTAAATAGGTGCGCTCTCGACAAGGACGGGAGGGAAGACGAACGGGGGTGCGAAGAAAGGGCTTGACACAGGAGACATGGAAGATAGGATGGACGCGACGAAGATGTCGCGGAAGAAGCAGTCGCACAGCGACAGGATTGACGACCTGGGAGACACGGAACGGACCAATGAACCGCGGAGTCAACTTACGAGAAGCTGTCGTAAGAGGAAGGTTGCGAGTGGAAAGCCACACTCTCTGGCCGCAACAATACCTTGGACTCTTAATCCTACGTTTATTGGCGGCTCTCACAGTCTGTGCCCTGTAACGGCAAAGTGCAGACCTAACCCTCCTCCAGGTGCGCTCACAACGTTGGACAAACGCTTGAGCGGAGGGAACGCTGGACTCGGCAAGCTGGGATGAGAACAGAGGAGGCTGGTAACCCAGACTACTCTGAAACGGAGATAACCCGGTAGCAGACGAAGGAAGCGAGTTGTGAGCGTATTCTGCCCAGGGGAGCTGTTCTGCCCAAGACGCAGGGTTTCTGAAAGAAAGGCTGCGTAGTATGCGACCAATCGTCTGATTGGCCCGCTCTGCTTGACCGTTAGACTGGGGATGAAACCCGGAAGAGAGACTGACGGACGCACCAATCAAACGACAGAACTCCCTCCAAAACTGTGACGTGAATTGCGGGCCTCTGTCTGAAACGGCGTCTAACGGGAGGCCATGAATTCTGAACACATTCTCGATGATGATTTGTGCCGTCTCCTTAGCGGAAGGAAGTTTAGCGAGGGGAATGAAATGTGCCGCCTTAGAGAACCTATCGACAACCGTAAGAATCACAGTCTTCCCCGCAGACAAAGGCAGACCGGTAATGAAGTCTAGGTCGATGTGAGACCATGGTCGAGAAGGAATGGGGAGCGGTCTGAGACGACCGGCAGGAGGAGAGTTACCCGACTTAGTCTGCGCGCAGTCCGAACAAGCAGCCACGAAACGGCGCGTGTCACGCTCCTGAGTCGGCCACCAAAAGCGCTGGCGAATAGACGCAAGAGTGCCTCGAACACCGGGATGACCAGCTAACTTGGCAGAGTGAGCCCACTGAAGAACAGCCAGACGAGTGGAAACAGGAACGAAAAGGAGGTTACTAGGACAAGCGCGCGGCGACGCAGTGTGCGTGAGTGCTTGCTTAACCTGTCTTTCAATTCCCCAGACTGTCAACCCGACAACACGCCCATAAGGAAGAATCCCCTCGGGATCAGTAGAAGCCACAGAAGAACTAGACAGACGGGATAAGGCATCAGGCTTGGTGTTTTTGCTACCCGGACGGTAAGAAATCACAAACTCGAAACGAGCGAAAAACAACGCCCAACGAGCTTGACGGGCATTAAGTCGTTTGGCAGAACGGATGTACTCAAGGTTCTTATGGTCTGTCCAAACGACAAAGGAACGGTCGCCCTCCAACCACTGTCGCCATTCGCCTAGGGCTAAGCGGATGGCGAGCAGTTCGCGGTTACCCACATCATAGTTGCGTTCAGATGGCGACAGGCGATGAGAAAAATAAGCGCAAGGATGAACCTTATCGTCAGACTGGAAGCGCTGGGATAGAATGGCTCCCACGCCTACCTCTGAAGCGTCAACCTCGACAATGAATTGTCTAGTGACGTCAGGAGTAACGAGGATAGGAGCGGACGTAAAACGTTCTTTTAGAAGATCAAAAGCTCCCTGGGCGGAACCGGACCACTTAAAACACGTCTTGACAGAAGTAAGAGCTGTTAGAGGGGCAGCAACTTGACCGAAATTACGAATGAAACGCCGATAGAAATTAGCGAAACCTAAAAAGCGCTGCAACTCGACACGTGACCTTGGAACGGGCCAATCACTGACAGCTTGGACCTTAGCGGAATCCATCTGAATGCCTTCAGCGGAAATAACGGAACCGAGAAAAGTAACGGAGGAGACATGAAAAGAGCACTTCTCAGCCTTCACGTAGAGACAATTCTCTAAAAGGCGCTGTAGAACACGTCGAACGTGCTGAACATGAATCTCGAGTGACGGTGAAAAAATCAGGATATCGTCAAGATAGACAAAAACAAAGATGTTCAGCATGTCTCTCAGAACATCATTAACTAATGCCTGAAAAACAGCTGGCGCATTGGCGAGACCAAACGGCAGAACCCGGTACTCAAAATGCCCTAACGGAGTGTTAAACGCCGTTTTCCACTCGTCCCCCTCTCTGATGCGCACGAGATGGTAAGCGTTACGAAGGTCCAACTTAGTAAAGCACCTGGCTCCCTGCAGAATCTCGAAGGCTGATGACATAAGGGGAAGCGGATAACGATTCTTAACCGTTATGTCATTCAGCCCTCGATAATCCACGCAGGGGCGCAGAGTACCGTCCTTTTTCTTAACAAAAAGAACCCCGCCCCGGCCGGAGAGGAAGAAGGCACTATGGTACCGGCGTCAAGAGACACAGATAAATAATCCTCGAGAGCCTTACGTTCGGGAGCCGACAGAGAGTATAGTCTACCCCGAGGAGGAGTGGTCCCCGGAAGGAGATCAATACTACAATCATACGACCGGTGAGGAGGAAGGGAGTTGGCTCGGGACCGACTGAAGACCGTGCGCAGATCATGATATTCCTCCGGCACTCCTGTCAAATCGCCAGGTTCCTCCTGAGAAGTGGGGACAGAAGAAATGGGAGGGATGGCAGACATTAAACACTTCACATGACAAGAAACGTTCCAGGATAGGATAGAATTACTAGACCAATTAATAGAAGGATTATGACATACTAGCCAGGGATGACCCAAAACAACAGGTGTAAAAGGTGAACGAAAAATCAAAAAAGAAATAGTCTCACTGTGGTTACCAGATACTGTGAGAGTTAAAGGTAGTGTCTCAAATCTGATACTGGGAAGATGACTACCATCTAAGGCAAACATGGGCGTAGGCTTGTCTAACTGTCTGAAAGGAATGTCATGTTTCCGAGCCCATGCTTCGTCCATGAAACAACCCTCAGCCCCAGAGTCAATCAAGGCACTGCATGTAGCACCCGAACCGGTCCAGCGTAGATGGACCGACATAGTAGTACAGGATCTAGATGAAGAGACCTGAGTAGTAGCGCTCACCAGTAGCCCTCCGCTTACTGATGAGCTCTGGCCTTTACTGGACATGAATTGACAAAATGTCCATCAAATCCGCAATAGAGGCACAGGCGGTTGGTGATCCTCCGTTCCCTCTCCTTAGTCGAGATGCGAATACCTCCCAGCTGCATGGGCTCAGTCTCTGAGCCAGAGGAGGGAGATGGTTGCGATGCGGAGCAGGGAAACACCGTTGACGTGAGCTCTCTTCCACGAGCTTGGTGACGAAGATCTACCCGTCGTTCTATGCGGATGGCGAGAGCAATCAAAGAGTCCACACTGGAAGGAACCTCCCGAGAGAGAATCTCATCTTTGACCACTGCGTGGAGTCCCTCCAGAAAACGAGCGAGCAGCGCCGGCTCGTTCCAGTCACTAGAGGCAGCAAGAGTGCGAAACTCTATAGAGTAATCCGTTATGGATCGATCACCTTGGCATAGGGAAGCCAGGGCCCTAGAAGCCTCCCTACCAAAAACTGAACGGTCAAAAACCCGAATCATCTCCTCTTTAAAGTTCTGGTAATTGTTAGAACAATCAGCCCTTGCCTCCCAGATAGCTGTGCCCCACTCTCGAGCCCGGCCAGTAAGGAGTGAAATGACGTAAGCAACCCGAGCTCTCTCGCTAGAGTATGTGTTGGGTTGGAGAGAGAACACAATATCACACTGGGTGAGAAAGGAGCGGCACTCCGTGGGCTGCCCGGAGTAGCAAGGTGGGTTATTAACCCTAGGTTCCGGAGGCTCGGCAGGCCAGGAAGTAACAGGTGGCACGAGACGAAGACTCTGGAACTGTCCAGAGAGGTCGGAAACCTGAGCGGCCAGGTTCTCCACGGCATGGCGAGCAGCAGACAATTCCTGCTCGTGTCTGCCGAGCATGGCTCCTTGGATCTCGACGGCAGTGTTACGAGCGTCTGTAGTCGCTGGGTCCATTCTTTGGTCGGATCCTTCTGTTATGCAGGTGAATGAGGACCCAAAAGCGACTTGGCGAAAACAGAGTCTTTAATCCAGTAAAGTAAATCTACAATCATAAGGCATAATTCCACTCGTAATGACGAGAACAGACTGGAGACTCGATCAAGAACTGCAGGTTGCCTCGGGAAGGCACTTGAACGTAGCAGACTCAGACACCTGCTCACCACGCAGCATCTGAGGGAAATACGACACGACAGGGCGATACACAGACACAGCACGGTGAACAATAGACAAGGATCCGACAGGGCAGAAACGGAAAACAAGGGGAGAAATAGGGACTCTAATCAGGGAAAAAGATAGGGAACAGGTGTGGGAAGACTAAATGATTGATTAGGGGAATAGGAACAGCTGGGAGCAGGAACGGAACGATAGAGAGAAGAGAGAGAGGAAGGGAGAGAGAAAAAGGGGAACGAACCTAAAAAGACCAGCAGGGGGAAAATGAACAGAGGGAAAAGCAAAATGACAAGACAATCTAAGACAAAACATGACAATAGTAATACACATTACAGGTCTGATCACATTAATACACATTAAAGGTCTGATCACATTACAGGTCTGATCACATTAATACACATTACAGGTCTGATCATAGTAATACACATTGCAGGTCTGATCACATTAATACACATTACAGGTCTGATCACATTACAGGTCTGATCATAGTAATACACATTACAGGTCTGATCATAGTAATACACATTACAGGTCTGATCACAGTACAGGTCTGATCATAGTAATACACATTACAGGTCTGATCACATTACAGGTCTGATCATAGTAATACACATTACAGGTCTGATCACAGTAATACACATTACAGGTCTGATCACATTACAGGTCTGATCATAGTAATACACATTACAGGTCTGATCACAGTAATACACATTACAGGTCTGATCACATTAATACACATTACAGGTCTGATCATAGTAATACACATTACAGGTCTGATCACATTACAGGTCTGATCACAGTAATACACATTACAGGTCTGATCACATTACAGGTCTGATCATAGTAATACACATTACAGGTCTGATCACATTAATACACATTACAGGTCTGATCACAATAATAAACATTACAGGTCTGATCATAGTAATACACATTACAGGTCTGATCATAGTAATACACATTACAGGTCTGATCATAGTAATACACATTACAGGTCTGATCACATTAATACACATTACAGGTCTGATCACAGTAATACACATTACAGGTCTGATCACATTACAGGTCTGATCATAGTAATACACATTACAGGTCTGATCACATTAATACACATTACAGGTCTAATCACATTAATACACATTACAGGACTGATCATAGTAATACACATTACAGGTCTGATCATAGTAATACACATTACAAGTCTGATCATAGTAATACACATTACAGGTCTGATCACAGTAATACACATTACAGGTCTGATCACATTACAGGTCTGATCACAGTAATACACATTACAGGTCTGATCACAGTAATACACATTACAGGTCTGATCATAGTAATACACATTACAGGTCTGATCACATTAATACACATTACAGGTCTGATCACAGGTCTGATCATAGTAATACACATTACAGGTCTGATCACATTAATACACATTACAGGTCTGATCACAGGTCTGATCACAGTAATACACATTACAGGTCGGATCACGGATAAGGTCCGACAAACAGTGAATTCTGATACACATTACAGGTCTGATCACATTAATATACATTACAGGTCTGATCACAGTAATACACATTACAGGTCTGATCATTAATCAACCATCACATTACAGGTCTGATCACATTACAGGTCTGATCACATTACAGGTCTGATCACATTACAGGTCTGATCACAGTAATACACATTACAGGTCTGATCATAGTAATCACATTACAGGTCTGATCACAGTAATACACATTACAGGTCTGATCATAGTAATTACAGGTCTGATCACATTACAGGTCTGATCACAGTAATACACATTACAGGTCTGATCATAGTAATACACATTACAGGTCTGATCACATTACAGGTCTGATCATAGTAATACACATTACAGGTACAGGTCTGATCACATTAATACACATTACAGGTCTGATCACATACAGGTCTGATCACATTAATACACATTACAGGTCTGATCACATTAATACACATTACAGGTCTGATCACATTACAGGTCTGATCACAGTAATACACATTACAGGTCTGATCACATTACACGTCTGATCACATTAATACACATTACAGGTCTGATCACATTACAGGTCTGATCACATTAATACACATTACAGGTCTGATCATAGTAATACACATTACAGGTCTGATCATAGTAATACACATTACAGGTCTGATCATTGTAATACACATTACAGGTCTGATCACATTAATACACATTACAGGTCTGATCACATTAATACACATTACAGGTCTGATCATAGTAATACACATTACAGGTCTGATCACAGTAATACACATTACAGGTCTGATCACATTACAGGTCTGATCATAGTAATAGACATTACAGGTCTGATTACAGTAATACACATTACAGGTCTGATCACATTACAGGTCTGATCATAGTAATACACATTACAGGTCTGATCACATTAATACACATTACAGGTCTGATGATAGTAATACACATTACAGGTCTGATCACATTAGAGGTCTGATCACAATAATAAACATTACAGGTCTGATCACAGTACAGGTCTGATCATAGTAATAAACATTACAGGTCTGATCATAGTAATACACATTACAGGTTTGATCACATTAATACACATTACAGGTCTAATCACATTAATACACATTACAGGACTGATCATAGTAATACACATTACAGGTCTGATCATAGTAATACACATTACAAGTCTGATCATAGTAATACACATTACAGGTCTGATCATAGTAATACACATTACAGGTCTGATCACATTACAGGTCTGATCACAGTAATACACATTACAGGTCTGATCACATTACAGGTCTGATCACAGTAATACACATTACAGGTCTGATCACAGTAATACACATTACAGGTCTGATCATAGTAATACACATTACAGGTCTGATCACATTACAGGTCTGATCACATTAATACACATTACAGGTCTGATCATAGTAATACACATTACAGGTCTGATCACATTAATACACATTACAGGTCTGATCACATTAGAGGTCTGATCATAGTAATACACATTACAGGTCTGATCACATTAATACACATTACAGGTCTGATCACATTACAGGTCTGATCACATTAATATACATTACAGGTCTGATCATAGTAATACACATTGCAGGTCTGATCACATTAATACACATTACAGGTCTGATCACATTACACATTGAGGTCTGTAATCACATTACAGGTCTGATCATAGTAATACACATTACAGGTCTGATCACATTACAGGTCTGATCACATTACAGGTCTGATCACAGTAATACACATTACAGGTCTGATCATAGTAATACACATTACAGGTCTGATCACATTACAGGTCTGATCATAGTAATACACATTACAGGTCTGATCACATTACAGGTCTGATCACATTAATACACATTACAGGTCTGATCACATTACAGGTCTGATCACATTAATACACATTACAGGTCTGATCATAGTAATACACATTACAGGTCTGATCACAGTAATACACATTACAGGTCTGATCATAGTAATACACATTACAAGTCTGATCATAGTAATACACATTACAGGTCTGATCACATTACAGGTCTGATCACAGTAATACACATTACAGGTCTGATCACAGTAATACACATTACAGGTCTGATCATAGTAATACACATTACAGGTCTGATCACATTACAGGTCTGATCACATTACAGGTCTGATCTATTAATACACATTACAGGTCTGATCACACATTACAGGTCTGATCATAGTAATACACATTACAGGTCTGATCACATTAATACACATTACAGGTCTGATCACATTACAGGTCTGATCATAGTAATACACATTACAGGTCTGATCACATTAATACACATTACAGGTCTGATCACATTACAGGTCTGATCACATTAATACACATTACAGGTCTGATCACATTACAGGTCTGATCATAGTAATACACATTACAGGTCTGATCACAGTAATACACATTACAGGTCTGATCACATTACACGTCTGATCACATTAATACACATTACAGGTCTGATCACATTACAGGTCTGATCACATTAATACACATTACAGGTCTGATCATAGTAATACACATTACAGGTCTGATCATAGTAATACACATTACAGGTCTGATCATAGTAATACACATTACAGGTCTGATCACATTAATACACATTACAGGTCTGATCACATTAATACACATTACAGGTCTGATCATAGTAATACACATTACAGGTCTGATCACAGTAATACACATTACAGGTCTGATCACATTACAGGTCTGATCATAGTAATAGACATTACAGGTCTGGTCTGATTGATCAGTAATACACATTACAGGTCTGATCTGACAGTAATACACATTACAGGTCTGATCACATTAATACACATTACAGGTCTGATGATAGTAATACACATTACAGGTCTGATCACATTAGAGGTCTGATCACAATAATAAACATTACAGGTCTGATCACAGTACAGGTCTGATCATAGTAATAAACATTACAGGTCTGATCATAGTAATACACATTACAGGTTTGATCACATTAATACACATTACAGGTCTAATCACATTAATACACATTACAGGACTGATCATAGTAATACACATTACAGGTCTGATCATAGTAATACACATTACAGTCTGATCATAGTAATACACATTACAGGTCTGATCATAGTAATACACATTACAGGTCTGATCACATTACAGTCTGATCTAATCACATTACAGGTCTGATCACATTACAGGTCTGATCACAGTAATACACATTACAGGTCTGATCACAGTAATACACATTACAGGTCTGATCACAGTAATACACATTACAGGTCTGATCACATTACAGGTCTGATCACATTAATACACATTACAGGTCTGATCACAGTAATACACATTACAGGTCTGATCACATTAATACACATTACAGGTCTGATCACATTACAGGTCTGATCACATTAATACACATTACAGGGTCTAATACACATTACAGGTCTGATCACATTAATACACATTACAGGTCTGATCACATTACAGGTCTGATCACATTAATATACATTACAGGTCTGATCATAGTAATACACATTGCAGGTCTGATCACATTAATACACATTACAGGTCTGATCACATTACAGGTCTGATCATAGTAATACACATTACAGGTCTGATCACATTACAGGTCTGATCACATTACAGGTCTGATCACAGTAATACACATTACAGGTCTGATCATAGTAATACACATTACAGGTCTGATCACATTACAGGTCTGATCATAGTAATACACATTACAGGTCTGATCACATTACAGGTCTGATCACATTAATACACATTACAGGTCTGATCACATTACAGGTCTGATCACATTAATACACATTACAGGTCTGATCACATTACAGGTCTGATCACAGTAATACACATTACAGGTCTGATCACAGTAATACACATTACAGGTCTGATCATAGTAATACACATTACAGGTCTGATCACATTACAGGTCTGATCACATTACAGGTCTGATCACATTACAGGTCTGATCACAGTAATACACATTACAGGTCTGATCATAGTAATACACATTACAGGTCTGATCACATTACAGGTCTGATCACATTAATACACATTACAGGTCTGATCACATTACAGGTCTGATCACATTAATACACATTACAGGTCTGATCACATTAGAGGTCTGATCATATACACATTACAGGTCTGATCACATTACAGGTCTGATCATTAATACACATTACAGGTCTGATCACATTACAGGTCTGATCACATTAATACACATTACAGGTCTGATCACATTAATACACATTACAGGTCTGATCACATTAATACACATTACAGGTCTGATCACATTAAGGTCTGATCACATTACAGGTCTGTAATACACATTACAGGTCTGATCACATTACAGGTCTGATCACATTACAGGTCTGATCATAGTAATACACATTACAGGTCTGATCTAGTAATCACATTACAGGTCTGATCACATTACATACACATTACAGGTCTGATCACATTACAGGTCTGATCACATTAATACACATTACAGGTCTGATCACATTACAGGTCTGATCACATTAATACACATTACAGGTCTGATCATAGTAATACACATTACAGGTCTGATCACAGTAATACACATTACAGGTCTGATCACATTACACGTCTGATCACATTAATAAACATTACAGGTCTGATCACATTACAGGTCTGATCACACATTACATTACAGGTCTGATCATAGTAATACACATTACAGGTCTGATCATAGTAATACACATTACAGGTCTGATCATAGTAATACACATTACAGGTCTGATCACATTAATACACATTACAGGTCTGATCACATTAATACACATTACAGGTCTGATCATAGTAATACACATTACAGGTCTGATCACAGTAATACACATTACAGGTCTGATCACATTACAGGTCTGATCATAGTAATACACATTACAGGTCTGATCATAGTAATACACATTACAGGTCTGATCACATTACAGGTCTGATCACATTACAGGTCTGATCATAGTAATACACATTACAGGTCTGATCACATTAATACACATTACAGGTCTGATCATAGTAATACACATTACAGGTCTGATGATAGTAATACACATTACAGGTCTGATCACATTAGAGGTCTGATCACAATAATAAACATTACAGGTCTGATCACAGTACAGGTCTGATCATAGTAATAAACATTACAGGTCTGATCATAGTAATACACATTACAGGTCTGATCATAGTAATACACATTACAGGTCTGATCATAGTAATACACATTACAGGTCTGATCACATTAATACACATTACAGGTCTGATCACAGTAATACACATTACAGGTCTGATCACATTACAGGTCTGATCATAGTAATACACATTACAGGTCTGATCACATTAATACACATTACAGGTCTAATCACATTACAGGTCTGATCACAGTAATACACATTACAGGTCTGATCACAGTAATACACATTACAGGTCTGATCACATTACAGGTCTGATCACATTACAGGTCTGATCACAGTAATACACATTACAGGTCTGATCATAGTAATACACATTACAGGTCTGATCACATTACAGGTCTGATCACATTACAGGTCTGATCACATTACAGGTCTGATCATAGTAATACACATTACAGGTCTGATCACATTAATACACATTACAGGTCTGATCACATTACAGGTCTGATCACATTAATATACATTACAGGTCTGATCATAGTAATACACATTGCAGGTCTGATCACATTAATACACATTACAGGTCTGATCACATTACAGGTCTGATCACAGTAATACACATTACAGGTCTGATCACATTACAGGTCTGATCACATTACAGGTCTGATCACAGTAATACACATTACAGGTCTGATCATAGTAATACACATTACAGGTCTGATCACATTACAGGTCTGATCATAGTAATACACATTACAGGTCTGATCACATTACAGGTCTGATCACATTAATACACATTACAGGTCTGATCACATTAATACACATTACAGGTCTGATCACATTACAGGTCTGATCACATTAATACACATTACAGGTCTGATCATAGCAATACACATTACAGGTCTGATCACAGTAATACACATTACAGGTCTGATCACATGATCACATTACAGGTCTGATCACATTAATACACATTACAGGTCTGATCACATTACAGGTCTGATCACATTAATACACATTACAGGTCTGATCATAGTAATACACATTACAGGTCTGATCATAGTAATACACATTACAGGTCTGATCATAGTAATACACATTACAGGTCTGATCACATTACAGGTCTGATCACATTACAGGTCTGATCATAGTAATACACATTACAGGTCTTATCATAGTAATACACATTACAGGTCTGATCATAGTAATACACATTACAGGTCTGATCACATTAATACACATTACAGGTCTGATCATAGTAATACACATTACAGGTCTGATCACATTACAGGTCTGATCACATTACAGGTCTGATCACATTACAGGTCTGATCATAGTAATACACATTACAGGTCTGATCACATTACAGGTCTGATCATAGTAATACACATTACAGGTCTGATCATAGTAATACACATTACAGGTCTGATCATAGTAATACACATTACAGGTCTGATCACATTAATACACATTACAGGTCTGATCATAGTAATACACATTACAGGTCTGATCACAGTAATACACATTACAGGTCTGATCACATTACAGGTCTGATCACATTACAGGTCTGATCACATTACAGGTCTGATCACATTACAGGTCTGATCACATTACAGGTCTGATCATTACAGGTCTAATCACATTACAGGTCTGATCATAGTAATACACATTACAGGTCTGATCATAGTAATACACATTACAGGTCTGATCACATTAATACACATTACAGGTCTGATCACATTACAGGTCTGATCATAGTAATCACATTACAGGTCTGATCACAGTAATACACATTACAGGTCTGATCACAGTAATACACATTACAGGTCTGATCACATTACAGGTCTGATCACATTACAGGTCTGATCACATTACAGGTCTGATCATAGTAATACACATTACAGGTCTGATCATAGTAATACACATTACAGGTCTGATCATAGTAATACACATTACAGGTCTGATCACATTAATACACATTACAGGTCTGATCATTGTAATACACATTACAGGTCTGATCACATTACAGGTCTGATCACAGTAATACACATTACAGGTCTGATCATAGTAATACACATTACAGGTCTGATCACATTACAGGTCTGATCATAGTAATACACATTACAGGTCTGATCATAGTAATACACATTACAGGTCTGATCATAGTAATACACATTACAGGTCTGATCACATTACAGGTCTGATCATAGTAATACACATTACAGGTCTGATCACAGTAATACACATTACAGGTCTGATCACATTACAGGTCTGATCACAGTAATACACATTACAGGTCTGATCACATTACAGGTCTGATCACAGTAATACACATTACAGGTCTGATCATAGTAATACACATTACAGGTCTGATCACATTAATACACATTACAGGACTGATCGCATTACAGGTCTGATCACAGTAATACAAATTACAGGACTGATCACATTACAGGTGTGATCACAGTAATACACATTACAGGACTGATCGCATTACAGGTCTGATCACAGTAATACACATTACAGGTCTGATCATAGTAATATACATTACAGGACTGATCACAGTACAGGTCTGATCACAGTAATACACATTACAGGTCTGATGACATTAATACACATTACAGGTCTGATCACATTAATACACATTACAGGTCTAATCACATTACAGGTCTGATCCCATTACAGGTCTGATCACATTACAGGTCTGATCACATTACAGGTCTGATCACATTACAGGTCTGATCACATTACAGGTCTGATCATAGTAATACACATTACAGGTCTGATCATAGTAATACACATTACAGGTCTGATCATAGTAATACACATTACAGGTCTGATCATAGTAATACACATTACAGGTCTGATCATAGTAATACACATTACAGGTCTGATCATAGTAATACACATTACAGGTCTGATCACATTAATACACATTACAGGTCTGATCACAGTAATACACATTACAGGTCTGATCACATTACAGGTCTGATCATAGTAATACACATTACAGGTCTGATCACAGTAATACACATTACAGGTCTGATCACAGTAATACACATTACAGGTCTGATCACAGGTTAATACACATTACAGGTCTGATCACATTACAGGTCTGGTCACATTACAGGTCTGATCACATTACAGGTCTGATCACATTACAGGTCTGATCATAGTAATACACATTACAGGTCTGATCATAGTAATACACATTACAGGTCTGATCATAGTAATACACATTACAGGTCTGATCACATTAATACACATTACAGGTCTGATCATAGTAATACACATTACAGGTCTGATCACATTACAGGTCTGATCATAGTAATACACATTACAGGTCTGATCACAGTAATACACATTACAGGTCTGATCACATTACAGGTCTGATCACAGTAATACACATTACAGGTCTGATCACATTACAGGTCTGATCATAGTAATACACATTACAGGTCTGATCATAGTAATACACATTACAGGTCTGATCATAGTAATACACATTACAGGTCTGATCACATTAATACACATTACAGGTCTGATCACATTACAGGTCTGATCATAGTAATACACATTACAGGTCTGATCATAGTAATACACATTACAGGTCTGATCATAGTAATACACATTACAGGTCTGATCACATTACAGGTCTGATCACAGTAATACACATTACATGATGATCACATTACAGGTCTGATCACAGTAATACACATTACAGGTCTGATCATAGTAATACACATTACAGGTCTGATCACAGTAATACACATTACAGGTCTGATCACATTACAGGTCTGATCATAGTAATACACATTACAGGTCTGATCACAGTAATACACATTACAGGTCTGATCATAGTAATACACATTACAGGTCTGATCACATTACAGGTCTGATCATAGTAATACACATTACAGGTCTGATCATAGTAATACACATTACAGGTCTGATCAAAGTAATACACATACAGTCTATCATACACATTACAGGACTGATCGCATTACAGGTCTGATCACAGTAATACACATTACACGACTGATCACATTACAGGTCTGATCACAGTAATACACATTACAGGTCTGACATTACAGGTCTGATCACAGTAATACACATTACAGGTCTGATCATAGTAATATACATTACAGGACTGATCACATTACAGGTCTGATCACAGTAATACACATTACAGGTCTGATCACAGTAATACACATTACAGGTCTGATCACAGTACAGGTCTGATCATAGTAATACACAGTACAGGTCTGATCACAGTAATACACATTACAGGTCTGATGACATTAATACACATTACAGGTCTGATCACATTACAGGTCTGATCACATTAATACACATTACAGGTCTGATCACATTAATACACATTACAGGTCTGATCACATTACAGGTCTGATCACATTACAGGTCTGATCACATTACAGGTCTGATCACATTACAGGTCTGATCACATTACAGGTCTGATCATAGTAATACACAGTACAGGTCTGATCATAGTAATACACATTACAGGTCTGATCATAGTAATACACATTACAGGACTGATCGCATTACAGGTCTGATCACAGTAATACACATTACAGGTCTGATCATAGTAATACACATTACAGGTCTGATCACATTAATACACATTACAGGACTGATCGCATTACAGGTCTGATCACAGTAATACAAATTACAGGACTGATCACATTACAGGTGTGATCACAGTAATACACATTACAGGACTGATACACATTACAGGACATTACAGGTCTGATCACAGTAATACACATTACAGGTCTGATCATAGTAATATACATTACAGGACTGATCACAGTACAGGTCTGATCACAGTAATACACATTACAGGTCTGATGACATTAATACACATTACAGGTCTGATCACATTAATACACATTACAGGTCTAATCACATTACAGGTCTGATCCCATTACAGGTCTGATCACATTACAGGTCTGATCACATTACAGGTCTGATCACATTACAGGTCTGATCATAGTAATACACAGTACAGGTCTGATCATAGTAATACACATTACAGGTCTGATCATAGTAATACACATTACAGGTCTGATCATAGTAATACACATTACAGGTCTGATCATAGTAATACACATTACAGGTCTGATCATAGTAATACACATTACAGGTCTGATCACATTAATACACATTACAGGTCTGATCACAGTAATACACATTACAGGTCTGATCACATTACAGGTCTGATCATAGTAATACACATTACAGGTCTGATCACAGTAATACACATTACAGGTCTGATCACAGTAATACACATTACAGGTCTGATCACATTAATACACATTACAGGTCTGATCACATTACAGGTCTGGTCACATTACAGGTCTGATCACATTACAGGTCTGATCACATTACAGGTCTGATCATAGTAATACACAGTACAGGTCTGATCATAGTAATACACATTACAGGTCTGATCATAGTAATACACATTACAGGTCTGATCACATTAATACACATTACAGGTCTGATCATAGTAATACACATTACAGGTCTGATCACATTACAGGTCTGATCATAGTAATACACATTACAGGTCTGATCACAGTAATACACATTACAGGTCTGATCACATTACAGGTCTGATCACAGTAATACACATTACAGGTCTGATCACATTACAGGTCTGATCATAGTAATACACATTACAGGTCTGATCATAGTAATACACATTACAGGTCTGATCATAGTAATACACATTACAGGTCTGATCACATTAATACACATTACAGGTCTGATCACATTACAGGTCTGATCATAGTAATACACATTACAGGTCTGATCATAGTAATACACATTACAGGTCTGATCATAGTAATACACATTACAGGACTGATCACATTACAGGTCTGATCACAGTAATACACATTACATGACTGATCACATTACAGGTCTGATCACAGTAATACACATTACAGGTCTGATCATAGTAATACACATTACAGGTCTGATCACATTAATACACATTACAGGTCTGATCACATTACAGGTCTGATCATAGTAATACACATTACAGGTCTGATCACAGTAATACACATTACAGGTCTGATCATAGTAATACACATTACAGGTCTGATCACATTACAGGTCTGATCATAGTAATACACATTACAGGTCTGATCAAAGTAATACACATTACAGGTCTGACCATAGTAATACACATTACAGGACTGATCGCATTACAGGTCTGATCACAGTAATACACATTACACGACTGATCACATTACAGGTGTGATCACAGTAATACACATTACAGGACTGATCGCATTACAGGTCTGATCACAGTAATACACATTACAGGTCTGATCATAGTAATATACATTACAGGACTGATCACAGTACAGGTCTGATCACAGTAATACACATTACAGGTCTGATCACAGTAATACACATTACAGGTCTGATCACAGTACAGGTCTGATCATAGTAATACACAGTACAGGTCTGATCACAGTAATACACATTACAGGTCTGATGACATTAATACACATTACAGGTCTGATCACATTACAGGTCTGATCACATTAATACACATTACAGGTCTGATCACATTAATACACATTACAGGTCTGATCACATTACAGGTCTGATCACATTACAGGTCTGATCACATTACAGGTCTGATCACATTACAGGTCTGATCATAGTAATACACATTACAGGTCTGATCATAGTAATACACATTACAGGTCTGATCATAGTAATACACATTACAGGTCTGATCATAGTAATACACATTACAGGTCTGATCATAGTAATACACATTACAGGTCTGATCATAGTAATACACATTACAGGTCTGATCATAGTAATACACATTACAGGTCTGATCACATTAATACACATTACAGGTCTGATCACAGTAATACACATTACAGGTCTGATCACATTACAGGTCTGATCATAGTAATACACATTACAGGTCTGATCACAGTAATACACATTACAGGTCTGATCACATTACAGGTCTGATCACAGTAATACACATTACAGGTCTGATCACATTACAGGTCTGATCACAGTAATACACATTACAGGTCTGATCACATTACAGGTCTGATCATAGTAATACACATTACAGGTCTGATCACAGTAATACACATTACAGGTCTGATCACATTAATACACATTACAGGTATGATCATAGTAATACACATTACAGGTCTGATCACATTAATACACATTACAGGTCTGATCATAGTAATACACATTACAGGTCTGATCACAGTAATACACATTACAGGTCTGATCATAGAAATACACATTACAGGTCTGATCACATTAATACACATTACAGGTCTGATCACATTAATACACATTACAGGTCTGATCACAGTAATACACATTACAGGTCTGATCACATTAATACACATTACAGGTCTGATCATAGTAATACACATTACAGGTCTGATCATAGTAATACACATTACAGGTCTGATCATAGTAATACACATTACAGGTCTGATCACAGTAATACACATTACAGGTCTGATCATAGTAATACACATTACAGGTCTGATCACATTACAGGTCTGATCATAGTAATACACATTACAGGTCTGATCATAGTAATACACATTACAGGTCTGATCATAGTAATACACATTACAGGACTGATCACATTACAGGTCTGATCACAGTAATACACATTACAGGACTGATCACATTACAGGTCTGATCACAGTAATACACATTACAGGTCTGATCACATTACAGGTCTGATCACAGTAATACACATTACAGGTCTGATCATAGTAATACAAATTACAGGACTGATCACAGTACAGGTCTGATCACAGTAATACACATTACAGGTCTGATCACAGTAATACACATTACAGGTCTGATCACAGTACAGGTCTGATCATAGTAATACACAGTACAGGTCTGATCACAGTAATACACATTACAGGTCTGATCACATTAATACACATTACAGGTCTGATGACATTAATACACGTTACAGGTCTGATCACATTACAGGTCTGATCACAGTAATACACATTACAGGTCTGATCACATTAATACACATTACAGGTCTGATCACATTAATACACATTACAGGTCTGATCACATTACAGGTCTGATCACATTACAGGTCTGATCACAGTACAGGTCTGATCATAGTAATACACATTACAGGTCTGATCACAGTAATACACATTACAGGTCTGATCACATTAATACACATTACAGGTCTGATGACATTAATACACATTACAGGTCTGATCACATTACAGGTCTGATCACATTAATACACATTACAGGTCTGATCACATTAATACACATTACAGGTCTGATCACATTACAGGTCTGATCACATTACAGGTCTGATCACATTACAGGTCTGATCACATTACAGGTCTGATCACATTACAGGTCTGATCACATTACAGGTCTGATCACAGTACATGTCTGATCATAGTAATACACATTACAGGTCTGATCACAGTAATACACATTACAGGTCTGATTATAGAAATACACATTACAGGTCTGATCATAGTAATACACATTACAGGTCTGATCACAGTAATACACATTACAGGTCTGATCACGGTAATACACATTACAGGTCTGATCACATTACAGGTCTGATCACAGTAATACACATTACAGGTCTGATCACATTAATACACATTACAGGTCTGATCATTACAGGTCTGATACACATTACAGGTCTGATCACATTAATACACATTACAGGTCTGATACACATTACAGGTCTGATCACATTACAGGTCTGATCATAGTAATACACAGTACAGGTCTGATCACAGTAATACACATTACAGGTCTGATCACATTAATACACATTACAGGTCTGATGACATTAATACACATTACAGGTCTGATCACATTACAGGTCTGATCACATTACAGGTCTGATCACATTACAGGTCTGATCACATTACAGGAATGATCGCAATACAGGTCTGATCACAGTAATACCCATTACAGGTCTGATCACATTACAGGTCTGATCACGGTAATACACATTACAGGTCTGATCACAGTACAGGACATCATTACAATTACAGGTCTGATCACAGTAATACACATTACAGGACTGATCACATTACAGGTCTGATCACATTAATACACATTACAGGTCTGATCACATTAATACACATTACAGGTCTGATCACATTACAGGTCTGATCATAGTAATACACATTACAGGTCTGATCATAGTAATACACATTACAGGTCTGATCACATTACAGGTCTGATCACATTAATACACATTACAGGTCTGATCATTGATTACAGGTCACATTACAGGTCTGATCACATTACAGGTCTGATCACATTACAGGTCTGATCACATTACAGGTCTGATCACATTACAGGACTGACATTACAGGTCTGATCACAGTAATACACATTACAGGTCTGATCACACATTACAGGTCTGATCACAGTAATACACATTACAGGTCTGATCACAGTACAGGACTGATCGCAATACAGGTCTGATCACAGTAATACACATTACAGGTCTGATCACATTACAGGTCTGATCACATTAATACACATTACAGGTCTGATCACATTAATACACATTACAGGTCTGATCATTACAGGTCTGATCACATTACAGGTCTGATCACAGTAATACACATTACAGGTCTGATCATAGTAATACACATTACAGGTCTGATCATAGTAATACACATTACTGGTCTGATCATAGTAATACACATTACAGGTCTGATCATAGTAATACACATTACAGGTCTGATCACAGTAATACATTACAGGTCTGATCACATTACAGGTCTGATCTAGTAATACACATTACAGGTCTGATCACATTACAGGTCTGATCACATTAATACACATTACAGGTCTGATCACATTACAGGTCTGATCACAGTAATACACATTACAGGTCTGATCATAGTAATACACATTACAGGTCTGATCATAGTAATACACATTACAGGTCTGATCATAGTAATACACATTACAGGTCTGATCACAGTATACATTACAGGTCTGATCACATTACAGGTCTGATCACAGTAATACACATTACAGGTCTGATCACAGTAATACACATTACAGGTCTGATCATAGTAATACACATTACAGGTCTGATCACATTACAGGTCTGATCACAGTAATACACATTACAGGTCTGATCACATTACAGGTCTGATCACAGTAATACACATTACAGGTCTGATCACATTACAGGTCTGATCACAGTAATACACATTACAGGTCTGATCACATTACAGGTCTGATCACAGTAATACACATTACAGGTCTGATCACAGTAATACACATTACAGGTCTGATCACATTACAGGTCTGATCATAGTAATACACATTACAGGTCTGATCTGATCACAGTAATACACATTACAGGTCTGAACATAGTAATACACATTACAGGTCTGATCACATTAATACACATTACAGGTCTGATCACAGTACGGGTCTGATCATAGTAATACACATTACAGGTCTGATCACATTACAGGTCTGATCACATTACAGGACTGATCGCATTACAGGTCTGATCACAGTAATACACATTACAGGTCTGATCACATTACAGGTCTGATCACAGTAATACACATTACAGGTCTGATCATAGTACAGGTCTGATCACATTACAAGTCTGATCACATTAATACACATTACAGGTCTGATCACAGTAATACACATTACAGGTCTGATCATAGTAATACACATTACAGGTCTGATCACATTACAGGTCTGATCATAGTAATACACATTACAGGTCTGATCATAGTAATACACATTACAGGTCTGATCATAGTAATACACATTACAGGTCTGATCATAGTAATACACATTACAGGTCTGATCACATTACAGGTCTGATCACAGTAATACACATTACAGGTCTGATCACATTACAGGTCTGATCACAGTAATACACATTACAGGACTGATCGCATTACAGGTCTGATCACAGTAATACACATTACAGGTCTGATCATAGTAATACACATTACAGGACTGATCACAGTACAGGTCTGATCACAGTAATACACATTACAGGTCTGATCACAGTAATACACATCTATCAGGTCTGATCACATTACAGGTCTGATCACAGTAATACACATTACAGGTCTGATCACATTAATACACATTACAGGTCTGATCACATTAATACACATTACAGGTCTGATCACATTACAGGTCTGATCACATTAATACACATTACAGGTCTGATCACATTAATACACATTACAGGTCTGATCACATTACAGGTCTGATCACATTACAGGTCTGATCACATTACAGGTCTGATCTGATCACATTACAGGTCTGATGATACACATTACAGGTCTGATCACATTACAGGTCTGATCACAGTAATACACATTACAGGTCTGATCATTACAGGTCTGATCACATTAATACACATTACAGGTCTGATCACATTAATACACATTACAGGTCTGATCACATTACAGGTCTGATCACATTACAGGTCTGATCACATTACAGGACTGATCACAGTACAGGTCTGATCACAGTAATACACATTACAGGTCTGATCATAGTAATACACATTACAGGACTGATCACAGTACAGGTCTGATCACAGTAATACACATTACAGGTCTGATCACATTAATACACATTACAGGTCTGATGACATTAATACACGTTACAGGTCTGATCACATTACAGGTCTGATCACATTAATACACATTACAGGTCTGATCACATTAATACACATTACAGGTCTGATCACATTACACATTACAGGTCTGATCACATTACAGGTCTGATCACAGTACATACACATTACAGGTCTGATCACAGTAATACACATTACAGGTCTGATCACAGTAATACACATTACAGGTCTGATCACATTAATACACATTACAGGTCTGATCACATTAATACACATTACAGGTCTGATCACATTACAGGTCTGATCACATTAATACACATTACAGGTCTGATCACATTAATACACATTACAGGTCTGATCACATTACAGGTCTGATCACATTACAGGTCTGATCACATTACAGGTCTGATCACATTACAGGTCTGATCACATTACAGGTCTGATCACATTACAGGTCTGATCACATTACAGGTCTGATCATAGTAATACACATTACAGGTCTGATCACAGATACACATTACAGGTCTGATTATAGTAATACACATTACAGGTCTGATCATAGTAATACACATTACAGGTCTGATCACAGTAATACACATTACAGGTCTGATCACTGTAATACACATTACAGGTCTGATCACAGTAATACACATTACAGGTCTGATCACATTAATACACATTACAGGTCTGATCACATTAATACACATTACAGGTCTGATCATTACAGGTCTGATACAGGTCTGATCACAGTAATACACATTACAGGTCTGATCACAGTACAGGTCTGATCATAGTAATACACATTACAGGTCTGATCACAGTAATACACATTACAGGTCTGATCACATTAATACACATTACAGGTCTGATCACAGTACAGGTCTGATCATAGTAATACACATTACAGGTCTGATGATCACATTACAGGTCTGATTACAGGTCTGATCACATTAATACACATTACAGGTCTGATCACTGATTACAGGTCTGATCACAGTAATACACATTACAGGTCTGATCACATACAGGTCTGTAATACACATTACAGGTCTGATCACATTACAGGTCTGATCACAGTAATACACATTACAGGTCTGATCACATTACAGGTCTGATCACATTACACATTACAGGTCTGATCACATTACAGGTCTGATCACAGTAATACACATTACAGGTCTGATCACATTACAGGTTACAGGTCTGACATTAATACACATTACAGGTCTGATCACATTAATACACATTACAGGTCTGATCACATTACAGGTCTAATCTGACACATTACAGGTCTGATCACATTACAGGTCTGATCATAGTAATACACATTACAGGTCTGATCATAGTAATACACATTACAGGTCTGATCATTACAGGTCTGATCACAGTAATACACATTACAGGTCTGATCACAATTACAGGTCTGATCACAGTAATACACATTACAGGTCTGATCACATTACAGGTCTGATCAGGTAATACACATCACAGGTCTGATCACATTACAGGTCTGATCACAGTAATACACATTACAGTAATACACATTACAGGTCTGATCACAGTAATACACATTACAGGTCTGATCACATTAATAGGTCACATTACAGGTCTGATCACAGTAATACACATTACAGGTCTGATCACATTACAGGTCTGATCACAGTAATACACATTACAGGTCTGATCATAGTAATACACATTACAGGTCTGATCATAGTAATACACATTACAGGTCTGATCTGATCACATTACAGGTCTGATCACAGTAATACACATTACAGGTCTGATCACATTACATAGTAATACACATTACAGGTCTGATCACAGTAATACACATTACAGGTCTGATCATAGTAATACACATTACAGGTCTGATCACATTACAGGTCTGATCACATTAATACACATTACAGGTCTGATCACATTACAGGTCTGATCACAGTAATACACATTACAGGTCTAATCACATTACAGGTCTGATCATAGTAATACACATTACAGGTCTGATCACATTACAGGTCTGATCATAGTAATACACATTACAGGTCTGATCACATTACAGGTCTGATCATAGTAATACACATTACAGGTCTGATCATAGTAATACACATTACAGGTCTGATCACAGTAATACACAGGTCTGATCACAGTAATACACATTACAGGTCTGATCACAGTAATACACATTACAGGTCTGATCACTGTAATACACATTACAGGTCTAGTAATCACATTACAGGTCTGACAGTAATACACATTACAGGTCTGATCACATTACAGTAATATCACATTACAGGTCTGATCACAGTAATACACATTACAGGTCTGATCAGTAATACACATTACAGGTCTGATCACAGTAATACATTACAGGTCTGATCACATTACAGGTCTGATCACAGTAATACACATTACAGGTCTGATCACATTAATACACATTACATAATACATTACAGGTCTGATCATACAGGTAATATCACATTAAGGTCTGATCACATTACAGGTCTGATCACAGTAATACACATTACAGGTCTGATCACAGTAATACACATTACAGGTCTGATCACATTACAGGTCTGATCACATTACAGGTCTGATCACATTACAGGTCTGATCACATTACAGGTCTGATCAGTAATACACTGATTACAGGTCTGATCACAGTAATACACATTACAGGTCTGATCACATTACAGGTCTGATCACAGTAATACACATTACAGGTCTGATCACAGTAATACACATTACAGGTCTGATCACATTACAGGTCTGATCACATTACAGGTCTGATCACAGTAATACACATTACAGGTCTGATCACATTACAGGTCTGATCACAGTAATACACATTACAGGTCTGATCACAGTAATACACATTACAGGTCTGATCACATTACAGGTCTGATCACATTAAGGTCTACACATTACAGGTCTGATCACAGTAATACACATTACAGGTCTGATCATTAATACACATTACAGGTCTGATCACATTACAGGTCTGATCACATTAATACACATTACAGGTCTGATCATTAAGTACAGGTCTGATCACATTACAGGTCTGATCACATTACAGGTCTGATCACATTACAGGTCTGATCACATTACAGGTCTGATCATAGTAATACACATTACAGGTCTGATCACAGTAATACATTACAGGTCTGATCACATTAATACACATTACAGGTCTGATCACATTAGGTCTGATCACAGTAATAATACACATTACAGGTCTGATCACATAATACAGGTCTGATCACAGTAATACACATTACAGGTCTGATGTAATCACATTACAGGTCTGATCACATTACAGGTCTGATCACATTACAGGTCTGATCACAGTAATACACATTACAGGTCTGATCACATTACAGGTCTGATACACATTACAGGTCTGATCACATTACAGGTCTGATCATAGTAATACACATTACAGGTCTGATCACAGTAATACACATTACAGGTCTGATCATGTAATCACATTACAGGTCTGATCATAGTAATACAGGTCTGATCACATTACAGGTCTGATCACAGTAATACACATTACAGGTCTGATCACAGTAATACACATTACAGGTCTGATCACAGTAATACACATTACAGGTCTGATCACAGTAATACACATTACAGGTCTGATCACATTAATCACATTACAGGTCTGATCACAGTAATACACATTACAGGTCTGATCACATTAATACACATTACAGGTCTGATCACATTACATCTGATCATAGTAATACACATTACAGGTCTGATCACAGTAATACACATTACAGGTCTGATCACAGTAATACACATTACAGGTCTGATCACATTACAGGTCTGATCATAGTAATACACATTACAGGTCTGATCATAGTAATACACATTACAGGTCTGATCACAGTAATACACATTACAGGTCTGTAATACACATTACAGGTCTGATCACATTAATACACATTACAGGTCTGATCACATTACAGGTCTGATCACATTAATACACATTACAGGTCTGTCTGATCACATTACAGGTCTGATCATAGTAATACACATTACAGGTCTGATCACAGTAATACACATTACAGGTCTGATCACATAATATTACAGGTCTGATCACATTACAGGTCTGATCACAGTAATACACATTACAGGTCTGATCATGATCACATTAATACACATTACAGGTCTGATCATTAATACACATTACAGGTCTGATCACATTACAGGTGATCATGTAATACACATTACAGGTCTGATCACATTACAGGTCTGATCACATTACATACATCACATTACAGGTCTGATCATAGTAATACACATTACAGGTCTGATCACATTACAGGTCTATCACATTACAGGTCTGATCATAGTAATGACACATTACAGTCTGATCTGATCACATTACAGGTCTGATCACAGTAATACACATTACAGGTCTGATCACATTACAGGTCTGATCATAGTAATACACATTACAGGTCTGATCACATTACAGGTCTGATCACAGTAATTACACATTACAGGTCTGATCACAGTAATACACATTACAGGTCTGATCACATTAATACACATTACAGGTCTGATCACATTACAGGTCTGATCACATTACAGGTCTGATCACATTAATGATCACATTACAGGTCTGATCACATTACAGGTCTGATCACAGTAATACACATTACAGGTCTGATCATAGTAATACACATTACAGGTCTGATCACAGTAATACACATTACAGGTCTGATCATAGTAATACACATTACAGGTCTGATCACAGTAATACACATTACAGGTCATGATACACATTACAGGTCTGATCATAGTAATACACATTACAGGTCTGATCACAGTAATACACATTACAGGGTCATTGATCACAGTAATACACATTACAGGTCTGATCACAGTAATACACATTACAGGTCTGATACACATTACAGGTCTGATCACATTAATACACATTACAGGTCTGATCACATTACAGGTCTGATCACAGTAATACACATTACAGGTCTGATCACATTACAGGTCTGATCACATTACAGGTCTGATCACATTACAGGTCTGATCACAGTAATACACATTACAGGTCTGATCATAGTAATACACATTACAGGTCTGATCATAGTAATACACATTACAGGTCTGATCACAGTAATACACATTACAGGTCTGATCATAGTAATACACATTACAGGTCTGATCACATTACAGGTCTGATCATAGTAATACACATTACAGGTCTGATCACAGTAATACACATTACAGGTCTGATCATAGTAATACACATTACAGGTCTTACAGGTCTGATCACAGTAATACACATTACAGGTCTGATCACATTACAGGTCTGATCACAGTAATACACATTACAGGTCTGATCATAGTAATACACATTACAGGTCTGATCACATTAATACACATTACAGGTCTGATCACATTACAGGTCTGATCACAGTAATACACATTACAGGTCTGATCACATTACAGGTCTGATCACATTACAGGTCTGATCACAGTAATACACATTACAGGTCTGATCACAGTAATACACATTACAGGTCTGATCACATTACAGGTCTGATCACAGTAATACAGGTCTGATTACAGGTCTGATCACAGTAATACACATTACAGGTCTGATCACAGTAATACACATTACAGGTCTGATACACATTACAGGTCTGTAATACACATTACAGGTCTGATCACATTACAGGTCTGATCATAGTACATACACATTACAGGTCTGATCATAGTAATACACATTACAGGTCTGATCACATTACAGTAATACACATTACAGGTCTGATCATAGTAATACACATTACAGGTCTGATCATAGTAATACACATTACAGGTCTGATCACAGTAATACACATTACAGGTCTGATCACAGTAATACACATTACAGGTCTGATCATAGTAATACACATTACAGGTCTGATCACAGTAATACACATTACAGGTCTGATCACAGTAATACACATTACAGGTCTGATCACAGTAATACACATTACAGGTCTGATCACATTACAGGTCTGATCATAGTAATACACATTACAGGTCTGATCACAGTAATACACATTACAGGTCTGATCACATTAATACACATTACAGGTCTGATCACATTAATACACATTACAGGTCTGATCATATTACAGGTCTGATCACATTAATACACATTACAGGTCTGATCACAGTACAGGTCTGATCACAGTAATACACATTACAGGTCTGATCACAGTAATACACATTACAGGTCTGATCATAGTAATACACATTACAGGTCTGATCATAGTAATACACATTACAGGTCTGATCATAGTAATACACATTACAGGTCTGATCACATTACAGGTCTGATCATAGTAATACACATTACAGGTCTGATCACAGTAATACACATTACAGGTCTGATCACATTACAGGTCTGATCATAGTAATACACATTACAGGTCTGATCACATTACAGGTCTGATCATAGTAATACACATTACAGGTCTGATCACATTACAGGTCTGATCACATTACAGGTCTGATCACAGTAATACACATTACAGGTCTGATCACAGTAATACACATTACAGGTCTGATCACATTACAGGTCTGATCATAGTAATACACATTACAGGTCTGATCACATTAATACACATTACAGGTCTGATCATAGTAATACACATTAATCACATTACAGGTCTGATCACAGTAATACACATTACAGGTCTGATCACAGTAATACACATTACAGGTCTGATCACATTACAGGTCTGATCACATTACAGGTCTGATCACATTACAGGTCTGATCACAGTAATACACATTACAGGTCTGATCACATTACAGGTCTGATCATAGTAATACACATTACAGGTCTGATCACATTACAGGTCTGATCATAGTAATACACATTACAGGTCTGATCACATTACAGGTCTGATCATAGTAATACACATTACAGGTCTGATCATATTACAGGTCTGATCATAGTAATACACATTACAGGTCTGATCACAGTAATACACATTACAGGTTTGATCATAGTAATACACATTACAGGTTTGATCATAGTAATACACATTACAGGTCTGATCATAGTAATACACATTACAGGTCTGATCACAGTAATACACATTACAGGTCTGATCACAGTAATACACATTACAGGTCTGATCACAGTAATACACATTACAGGTCTGATCACAGTAATACACATTACAGGTCTGATCACAGTAATACACATTACAGGTCTGATCACATTACAGGTCTGATCATAGTAATACACATTACAGGTCTGATCACAGTAATACACATTACAGGTCTGATCACATTAATACACATTACAGGTCTGATCACATTAATACACATTACAGGTCTGATCATATTACAGGTCTGATCACATTAATACACATTACAGGTCTGATCACAGTACAGGTCTGATCACAGTAATACACATTACAGGTCTGATCACAGTAATACACATTACAGGTCTGATCATAGTAATACACATTACAGGTCTGATCATATTAAGGTCTGATCACATTACAGGTCTGATCATAGTAATACACATTACAGGTCTGATCACAGTAATACACATTACAGGTCTGATCACATTACAGGTCTGATCATAGTAATACACATTACAGGTCTGATCACAGTAATACACATTACAGGTCTGATCACAGTAATACACATTACAGGTCTGATCACATTACAGGTCTGATCACAGTAATACACATTACAGGTCTGATCACAGTAATACACATTACAGGTCTGATCACAGTACAGGTCTGATCATAGTAATACACATTACAGGTCTGATGACATTAATACACATTACAGGTCTGATCACATTACAGGTCTGATGACATTAATACACATTTTTACATTACATTACATTTACGTCATTTAGCAGACGCTCTTATCCAGAGCGACTTACAAATTGGTGCATTCACCTTATGACATCCAGTGGGACAGTCACTTAACAATAGTGCATCTAAAACTTAGGGGGTGGGGTGAGAGGGATTACATTAACCTATCCTAGGTATTCCTTAAAGAGGTGTACATTACAGGTCTGGGTTTCAGGTGTCTCCGGAAGGTGGTGATTGACTCCGCTGTCCTGGCGTCGTGAGGGAGTTTGTTCCACCATTGGGGGGCCAGGGCAGTAAACAGTTTTGACTGGGCTGAGCGGGAGCTGTACTTCCTCAGTGGTAGGGAGGCGAGCAGGCCAGAGGTGGATGAACGCAGTGCCCTTGTTTGGGTGTAGGGCCTGATCAGAGCCTGGATACTGAGGTGCCGTTCCCCTCACAGCTCCGTAGGCAAGCACCATGGTCTTGTAGCGGATGCGAGCTTCAACTGGAAGCCAGTGGAGAGAACTGATCAGCGGGGTGACGTGAGAGAACTTGGGAAGGTTGAACACCAGACGGGCTGCGGCGTTCTGGATGAGTTGAAGGGTTTAATGGCACAGGCAGGGAGCCCAGCCAACAGCGAGTTGCAGTAATCCAGACGGGAGATGACAAGTGCCTGGATTAGGACCTGCGCCGCTTCCTGTGTGAGGCAGGGTCGTAATACTCTGCGGATGTTGTAGAGCATGAACCTACAGGAACGGGCCACCGCCTTGATGTTAGTTGAGAACGACAGGGTGTTGTCCAGGATCACACCAAGGTTCTTGGCGCTCTGGGAGGAGGACACAGTGGAGTTGTCATTACCGTGATGGCGAGATCATGGAACGGGCAGTCCTTCCCCGGGAGGAAGAGCAGCTCCGTCTTGCCGAGGTTCAGCTTGAGGTGGTGATCCGTCATCCACACTGATATGTCTGCCAGACATGCAGAGATGCGATTACGCCACCTGGTCATCAGAAGGGGGAAAGGAGAAGATTAATTGTGTGTCGTCTGCATAGCAATGATAAGAGAGACCATGTGAGGTTATGACAGAGCCAAGTGACTTGGTGTATAGCGAGAATAGGAGAGGGCCAAGAACAGAGCCCTGGGGGACACCAGTGGTGAGAGCGCGTGGTGAGGAGACAGATTCTCGCCACGCCACCTGGTAGGAGCGACCTGTCAGGTAGGACGCATTACAGCGTGGGCCGCGCCGGAGATGCCCAACTCGGAGAGGGTGGAGAGGAGGATCTGATGGTTCACAGTATCGAAGGCAGCCGATAGATCTAGAAGGATGAGAGCACAGTTAGCAGCAGTGCTGAGCGCCTCCGTGATACACAGGAGAGCAGTCTCAGTTGAATGACTAGTCTTGAAACCTGACTGATTTGGATCAAGAAGGTCATTCAGAGAGAGATAGCGGGAGAGCTGGCCAAGGACTGCACGTTCAAGAGTTTTGGAGAGAAAAGAAAGAAGGGATACTGGTCTGTAATTGTTGACACGGAGGGATCGAGTGTAGGTTTTTTCAGAAGGGGTGCAACTCTCGCTCTCTTGAAGACGGAAGGGACTGAGCCAACGGTCAGGGATGAGTTGATGAGCGAGGTGAGGTAAGGGAGAAGGTCTCCGGAAATGGTCTGATCACAGAGAGGAGGGGATAGGGTCAGCGGGCAGGTTGTTACGGTCGGATCACAAGACGCGAGATTTCATCTGGAGAGAGAGGGGAGAAAGAGGTCAGAGCATAGGGTAGGGCACATGTACAGGTCTGAACCAGCGGTGTCGTTTGACTTAGCAAACGAGGATCGGATGTCGTCGACCTTCTTTTCAAAATGGTTACAGGTCATCTGCAGAGAGGGAGGAGGGGGGAGGGGGCGGAGGATTCAGTAGGGAGGAGAAGGTGGCAAAGAGCTTCCAGGGTTAGAGGCAGAAGCTTGGAATTTAGCGTGGTAGAAAGTGGCTTTAGCAGCAGAGACAGAGGAGGAAAATGTAGAGAGGAGGGAGTCAAAGGATGCCAGGTACAGGTCTGAGTTTTCCTCCATTTCCGCTACAGGCTGCCCGGAGCCCTGTTCTGTGAGCTCGCAATGAGTCATCGAGCCACGGAGCGGGAGGTCTGATCAGCCGGCCTGGAGGATAGGGGACATAGAGAGTCAAGGGATGCAGAGAGGGAGGACAGGAGGGTTGAGGAGGCAGAATCAGGAGATAGGTGGGAGAAGGTTTGAGCGGAGGGAAGAGATGATAGGATGGAAGAGGAGAGAGTAGCAGGGGGGAGACACAGCATTAAGGTTGGGAGGCGCGATCTGATAGGGGCATGAGAGCGAGAGGGAAAAGGATACAAGGCAGTGGTCGGAGACTTGGAGGTTGCAATGAGGTTAGTGGAAGAACAGCATCTAGTAAAGATGAGGTCTGGCGTATTGCCTGCCTTACAGGTAGGGGGAAGGTGATCACAACAGGAGAGGAGTGGAAAGAAGGAGGCAGAGAGGAAAGAGTCAAAGGTAGACGTGGGGAGGTTAAAGTCGCCCAGAACTGTGAGAGGTGAGCCGTCCTCAGGAAAGGAGCTTATCAAGGCATCAAGCTCATTGATGAACTCTCCGAGGGAACCTGGAGGGCGATAAATGATAAGGATGTTAAGCTTGAAAGGGCTAGTGACTGTGACATTACAGGTCTGATCATAGTAATACACATTACAGGGTCACATGGAATTCAAAGGAGGCTGATAGACAGATGGGTAAGGGGAGAAAGAGATTAAGGTCCACCACCCCGCTGATCCAGACGCTTACAGGGGTGATGCGAGAACACGTGGGCGGACAATTACAGAGCAGTAGGAGTAGCAGTGTTGTCTGTGGTGATCCATGTTTCCGTCAGGGCCAAGAAGTCGAGGGACTGGAGGGAGGCATGGGCTGAGATGAACTCTGCCTTGTCTGACCGCAGATTGGCAATCCAGAGGCTACCGGAGACCTGGAACTCCAGGTCTGATCGTACGCGCTGGGACCACCAGAGTAGGGTGGCAGGCTGATCCATTACAGGTGAGGAGCGTTTGTATGGTCTGTGCAGAGAGGAGAGAACAGGGATAAACCGACACATAGTTGACAGGCTACAGAAGAGGCTACGCTAATGCAAAGGAGATTGGAATGACAAGTGGACTACACGTCTGAATGTTCAGAAAGTTAAGCTACGTAGCAAGAATCTTATTGACTAAAATGATTAAAATGATACAGTACTGCTGAAGTAGGCCAGCTGGCAGTGGGTGCGTTGTTGACATTACACTAATCAAGTCGTTCGTTGAGTGTAATAGTTTTACAGTGTTGCTATTCGGGGGCTAGCAGGCAGCATTAGCAGTGTTGTTTACGTTACGTTGCGTTAAAAGAACGACAATAGATGGCTAGCGAACCTAGGTCTAGACTACACAATTATCTTTGATACAAAGAGGCTATGTAGCTAGCTAAGTAGCTAGCTACGATCAAACAAATCAAACCGTTGTACTGTAATGAAAATGAAGTGAAAATCTGATACAACCTGTGAATGCGACCGGGTAGTTGAGTTCTATACAGAAGACGTTGGCTAGCGTTGGCTAGCTGTTGGCTAGCTAGCAGAGTCACCTACGTTACAGGACTGACAAATAGCTGGCTAGCTAACATTACAGGTCTGGTAAATTAAGATAATCACTCTAAGACTACACAGTCTAAACCTAAACAACACAATTATCACGATGATACGATGATACGAAGACAGCAAAACAGCTATGTAGCTAGCTGACACTAAACTAATCAAGTCGTTCAGTTGAGTGTAACAGTTTCTCCAGTGCAGCTAATCAGTGGACGTTAGCTAGCTGGCTAGTGAAGACTAGTGAAGACTACGTTAGGTCTGATCATTACGCAATTATCTTTTGATACAAAGACGGCTATGTAGCTAGCTGAGAAGAAATTGCTAAGAAATTGCTAAGATAAGACAAAGATAAGACAAATCAAACCGTTGTGATATAATGAAATATAATGAAAAAGTTATACTACCCGTTGGAGCGACGTGCAGATGCGACCACTCGCTCCAACCGGAACCATTACAGGTCTGATCACATTACAGGTCTGATCACATTAATACACATTACAGGTCTGATCACATTACAGGTCTGATCACATTACAGGTCTGATCACATTACAGGTCTGATCACATTACAGGTCTGATCACAGTACAGGTCTGATCATAGTAATACACATTACAGGTCTGATCATAGTAATACACATTACAGGTCTGATCATAGTAATACACATTACAGGTCTGATCATAGTAATACACATTACAGGTCTGATCATAGTAATACACATTACAGGTCTGATCACAGTAATACACATTACAGGTCTGATCACATTAATACACATTACAGGTCTGATCATAGTAATACACATTACAGGTCTGATCACAGTAATACACATTACAGGTCTGATCACATTACAGGTCTGATCACATTACAGGTCTGATCACATTACAGGTCTGATCATAGTAATACACATTACAGGTCTGATCATAGTAATACACATTACAGGTCTGATCATAGTAATACACATTACAGGTCTGATCATAGTAATACACATTACAGGTCTGATCACATTACAGGTCTGATCATAGTAATACACATTACAGGTCTGATCACAGTAATACACATTACAGGTCTGATCACATTACAGGTCTGATCATAGTAATACACATTACAGGTCTGATCATAGTAATACACATTACAGGTCTGATCACAGTAATACACATTACAGGTCTGATCACATTACAGGTCTGATCATAGTAATACACATTACAGGTCTGATCATAGTAATACACATTACAGGTCTGATCATAGTAATACACATTACAGGTCTGATCACATTACAGGTCTGATCATAGTAATACACATTACAGGTCTGATCATAGTAATACACATTACAGGTCTGATCACATTAATACACATTACAGGTCTGATCACAGTAATACACATTACAGGTCTGATCATAGTAATACACATTACAGGTCTGATCACAGTACAGGTCTGATCACAGTAATACACATTACAGGTCTGATCACATTAATACACATTACAGGTCTGATCACAGTAATACACATTACAGGTCTGATCACATTACAGGTCTGATGACATTAATACACATTACAGGTCTGATCACATTAATACACATTACAGGTCTGATCATAGTAATACACATTACAGGTCTGATCACATTACAGGTCTGATCACATTACAGGTCTGATCACATTACAGGTCTGATCACATTACAGGTCTGATCACAGTACAGGTCTGATCACATTACAGGTCTGATCACATTATATGTGCCCTGGTCCTTCTGTAGCTCAGTTGGTAGAGCATGGCGCTTGTAACGCCAGGGTAGTGGGTTCACATTACAGGACCACCCATACGTAGAATGTATGCACACATGACTGTAAGTCGCTTTGGATAAAAGGGTCTGCTAAATGGCATATATTATTATATATTATTATTATTTATTATTATTATTGATCACAGTACAGGTCTGATCACATTAATACACATTACAGGTCTGATCACATTACAGGTCTGATCACATTACAGGTCCGATCACATTACAGGTCTGATCACATTACAGGTCTGATCACAGTACAGGTCTGATCATAGTAATACACATTACAGGTCTGATCACATTACAGGTCTGATCACATTAATACACATTACAGGTCTGATCACATTACAGGTCTGATCACATTACAGGTCTGATCACATTACAGGTCTGATCACAGTACAGGTCTGATCATAGTAATACACATTACAGGTCTGATCATAGTAATACACATTACAGGTCTGATCATAGTAATACACATTACAGGTCTGATCATAGTAATACACATTACAGTTCTGATCACATTACAGGTCTGATCACATTACAGGTCTGATCACAGTACAGGTCTGATCACAGTAATACACATTACAGGTCTGATCACAGTAATACACATTACAGGTCTGATCACAGTAATACACATTACAGGTCTGATCACATTACAGGTCTGATCACATTACAGGTCTGATCACATTAATACACATTACAGGTCTGATCACAGTACAGGTCTCATCACAGTAATACACATTACAGGTCTGATCACAGTAATACACATTACAGGTCTGATCACAGTAATACACATTACAGGTCTGATCATAGTAATACACATTACAGGTCTGATCACAGTAATACACATTACAGGTCTGATCACAGTACAGGTCTGATCACAGTAATACACATTACAGGTCTGATCACAGTAATACACATTACAGGTCTGATCACAGTAATGCACATTACAGGTCTGATCACATTACAGGTCTGATCACATTAATACACATTACAGGTCTGATCACAGTACAGGTCTCATCACAGTAATACACATTACAGGTCTGATCACAGTAATACACATTACAGGTGTGATCACAGTAATACACATTACAGGTCTGATCACAGTAATACACATTACAGGTCTGATCATAGTAATACACATTACAGGTCTGATCATAGTAATACACATTACAGGTCTGATCATAGTAATACACATTACAGGTCTGATCACATTACAGGTCTGATCATAGTAATACACATTACAGGTCTGATCACAGTAATACACATTACAGGTCTGATCACATTACAGGTCTGATCATAGTAATACACATTACAGGTCTGATCACATTACAGGTCTGATCATAGTAATACACATTACAGGTCTGATCATAGTAATACACATTACAGGTCTGATCACATTACAGGTCTGATCATAGTAATACACATTACAGGTCTGATCATAGTAATACACATTACAGGTCTGATCACAGTAATACACATTACAGGTCTGATCACATTACAGGTCTGATCATAGTAATACACATTACAGGTCTGATCACAGTAATACACATTACAGGTCTGATCACATTAATACACATTACAGGTCTGATCACATTAATACACATTACAGGTCTGATCACATTACAGGTCTGATCACATTAATACACATTACAGGTCTGATCACAGTACAGGTCTGATCACAGTAATACACATTACAGGTCTGATCATAGTAATACACATTACAGGTCTGATCATAGTAATACACATTACAGGTCTGATCACATTACAGGTCTGATCATAGTAATACACATTACAGGTCTGATCACATTACAGGTCTGATCATAGTAATACACATTACAGGTCTGATCATAGTAATACACATTACAGGTCTGATCATAGTAATACACATTACAGGTCTGATCATAGTAATACACATTACAGGTCTGATCACAGTAATACACATTACAGGTCTGATCATAGTAATACACATTACAGGTCTGATCACAGTAATACACATTACAGGTCTGATCATAGTAATACACATTACAGGTCTGATCACATTACAGGTCTGATCATAGTAATACACATTACAGGTCTGATCATAGTAATACACATTACAGGTCTGATCATAGTAATACACATTACAGGTCTGATCACATTAATACACATTACAGGTCTGATCACAGTACAGGTCTGATCACAGTAATACACATTAAAGGTCTGATCACATTAATACACATTACAGGTCTGATCACATTACAGGTCTGATCACATTACAGGTCTGATCACATTAATACACATTACAGGTCTGATCACATTACAGGTCTGATCACATTACAGGTCTGATCACATTACAGGTCTGATCACAGTACAGGTCTGATCACAGTAATACACATTACAGGTCTGATCATAGTAATACACATTACAGGTCTGATCATAGTAATACACATTACAGGTCTGATCACAGTAATACACATTACAGGTCTGATCACATTAATACACATTACAGGTCTGATCACATTACAGGTCTGATCACATTAATACACATTACAGGTCTGATCACATTACAGGTCTGATCACATTAATACACATTACAGGTCTGATCATAGTAATACACATTACAGGTCTGATCACATTACAGGTCTGATCATAATAATACACATTACAGGTGATATTGGATCTCTCAACCTAAAAATGTTTTCATAACTATTGTCAGACCTGTAATATGTATTAAATTCCCAATCTGGCCCTCAAACCATCACGGTCACCTAATAATCCCTCATTTACAATTGGCTCTTTCATCCCCCTCCTCTCCCCTGTAACTATTCCCCAGGTCGTTGCTGTAAATGAGAACGTGTTCTCAGTCAATTTACCTTTTAAAATAACGGATAATAAAAAAATTATATGAGAGTAATCTAATGAGGTGTACATATTAATCCTGTAAATCACTGGTTTATTTCATCACACCTCCAGTAACCAGTCACTGGCTAATTTCATCACTCCTCCAGTAACCAGCCACTGGCTAATTTCATCACTCCTCCAGTAACCAGTCACTGGCTAATTTCATCACTCCTCCAGTAACCAGCCACTGGCTAATTTCATCACTCCTCCAGTAACCAGGCTAATTTCATCACTCCTCCAGTAACCAGTCACTGGCTAATTACATCACACCTCCAGTAACCAGTCACTGGCTAATTACATCACTCCTCCAGTAACTAGTCACTGGCTTATTTCACCAGAGTACCACTGGTAGCCATCCACTGACAGACCAGAGGACCTCCAGTAACCAGCCCCTGACAGACCAGAGTACCTCCAGTAGCCAGCCTCTGACAGACCAGTGTCCCTCCAGTAGCCAGCCCCTGACAGACCAGAGGACCTCCAGTAGCCAGCCCCTGACAGACCAGAGGACCTCCGGTAGCCAGTTCCTGATGGACCAGAGGATCTCCTGTAGCCACCCCTGACAGACCAGAAGACCTCCAGTAGCCATCCCCTGACAGACCAGAGGACCTCCAGTAAACAGTCCCCTGACAGACCAGAGGACCTCCAGTAACCAGCCCCTTACAGACCAGAGGACCTCCTGTAGCCAGTTCCCTATAGACCAGAGGACCTCCAGTAACCAGTTCCCTACAGACCAGAGGACCTCCAGTAACCAGTTCCCTACAGACCAGAGGACCTCCAGTAGCCAGTTCCCTACAGACCAGAGGACCTCCAGTAACCAGCCCCTTACAGACCAGAGGACCTCCTGTAGCCAATTCCCCACAGACCAGAGGACCTCCAGTAAGCAGCCCCTGACAGACCAGAGGACCTCCAGTAGCCAGCCCCTGACAGACCAAATGACCTCCAGTAACCAGCCCCTGACAGACCAGAGGACCTCCTGTAACCAGCCCCTGACAGACCAGAGGACCTCCAGTAATCAGCCCCTGACAGACCAGAGGACCTCCAGTAACCAGCCCCTGACAGACCAGAGGACCTCCAGTAACCAGCCCCTGACAGACCAGAGGACCTCCAGTAGCCAGTTCCTGATGGACCAGAGGACCTCCTGTAGCCACCCCTGACAGACCAGAGGACCTCCAGTAGCCATCCCCTGACAGACCAGAGGACCTCCAGAAACAGTTCCTGACAGACCAGAGGACCTCCTGTAGCCATCCCCTGACAGACCAGAGGACCTCCAGTAACCAGCCCCTTACAGACCAGAGGACCTCCTGTAGCCAGTTCCCTATAGACCAGAGGACCTCCAGTAACCAGTTCCCTACAGACCAGAGGACCTCCAGTAACCAGTTCCCTACAGACCAGAGGACCTCCAGTAGCCAGTTCCCTACAGACCAGAGGACCTCCAGTAACCAGCCCCTTACAGACCAGAGGACCTCCTGTAGCCAATTCCCCACAGACCAGAGGACCTCCAGTAAGCAGCCCCTGACAGACCAGAGGACCTCCAGTAGCCAGCCCCTGACAGACCAAATGACCTCCAGTAACCAGCCCCTGACAGACCAGAGGACCTCCTGTAACCAGCCCCTGACAGACCAGAGGACCTCCAGTAATCAGCCCCTGACAGACCAGAGGACCTCCAGTAACCAGCCCCTGACAGACCAGAGGACCTCCAGTAACCAGCCCCTGACAGACCAGAGGACCTCCAGTAATCAGCCCCTGACAGACCAGAGGACCTCCAGTAACCAGCCCCTGACAGACCAGAGGACCTCCAGTAACCAGCCCCTGACAGACCAGAGGACCTCCAGTAACCAGCCCCTGACAGACCAGAGGACCTCCAGTAACCAGCCCCTTACAGACCAGAGGACCTCCTGTAACCAGCCCCTGACAGACCAGAGGACCTCCAGCACTCTGCCTTGATGTTCCTTCTCAGGATCTAATGAGATAATCATCAATCAAATCAGCCACTCATCTTATTTGCTCTCCATTTAGATGGGTTGTAGTTTCCAACAAAAAACCTCTCTATCTTTGTATTAGAAGGACACTTTCCAATGTGCAACGTATTAACCTGTGTTTTATCAAAACAGACACACATTTCAGACCAAAGTAGATTTTTTTTGAGATTATCACAAATGTCGACAAAGCAAAGACTTCAGAACAATCCAGAAGAATGTTCCTGTTGGAAAAGTCCTACATAACCCAGAATGCATTTTTGCTAGCCTTCCTTCAATTCAGATGAACATGTTTCTGTAGACTATGGGTAATGTAGGCAAAATGCAAAGAATTTGGATGGAATGTAGCTTCACAAAATTCTTAACTTACAAATGTTTTCTTATTGTACAACATTGAAATTGTAACAAAGTGAAAGCAGAGGGCAGGATTTATTACAGTATTTCATCCAGATGTGAACACAGATTAGAACCCAGATGTGAACACAGATTAGAACCCAGATGTGAACCCAGATGTGAACACAGATTAGAACCCAGATGTGAACCCAGATTAGAACCCAGATGTGAACCCAGATTAGAATCCAGATGTGAACCCAGATGTGAACCCAGATGTGAACCCAGATGTGAACCCAGATGTGAACCCAGATGTGAACCCAGATTAGAACACAGATGTGAACCCAGATGTGAACCCAGATGTGAACCCAGATTAGAACCCAGATGTGAACACAGATGTGAACCCAGATGTGAACCCAGATGTGAACCCAGATGTGAACCCAGATTAGAACCCAGATGTGAACCCAGATGTGAACCCAGATGTGAACACAGATTAGAACTCCAGTGGCCGTAAAATGACCTTCTTTTCAAGTGCTCTTACAATGAGGAAACTGTTCCATGAGTTTATCTTTCAAGTACAGAACATTTTGCCCTTCTGACATCTGGAGACGACCTGATTTATTACCATGGAAACGCCTGTAGAACTAGGTGTGGTTCCTATCCGATGTCTCATATTCAATACTAAGCACACATTTCCAGTCAGCGGTTGTGCTGTGGTGAGGAAGATACAGTATAGGAACAGACAGAGGTCATGTGAGAGAGAACAGTGGGCTGTGGTGAGGAAGATACAGTATAGGAACAGACAGAGGTCATGTGAGAGAGAACAGTGGGCTGTGGTTAGGACAGTATAGGAACAGACAGAGGTCATGTGAGAGAGAACAGTGGGCTGTGGTGAGGAAGATACAGTATAGGAACAGACAGAGGTCATGTGAGAGAGAACAGTGGGCTGTGGTTAGGACAGTATAGGAACAGACAGAGGTCATGTGAGAGAGAACAGTGGGCTGTGGTTAGGAAGATACAGTATAGGAACAGACAGAGGTCATGTGAGAGAGAACAGTGGGCTGTGGTTAGGACAGTATAGGAACAGACAGAGAGAACAGTGGGCTGTGGTTAGGACAGTATAGGAACAGACAGAGGTCATGTTAGAGAGAACAGTGGGCTGTGGTTAGGACAGTATAGTAACAGACAGAGGTCATGTGACAAAGAACAGTGGGCTGTGGTTAGGACAGTATAGGAACAGACAGAGAGAACAGTGGGCTGTGGTTAGGACAGTATAGGAACAGACAGAGGTCATGTGGCTGTGGTTAGGACAGTATAGGAACAGACAGAGGTCATGTGAGAGAGAACAGTGGGCTGTGGTTAGGACAGTATAGGAACAGACAGAGGTCATGTGAGAGAGAACAGTGGGCTGTGGTTAGGACAGTATAGGAACAGACAGAGGTCATGTGAGAGAGAACAGTGGGCTGTGGTATAGGGAAGATCAGTAGTGGGCTGTGGTTAGGAACAGAACAGACAGAGGTCATGTGAGAGAGAACAGTGGGCTGTGGTGAGGAAGATACAGTATAGGAACAGACAGAGGTCATGTTAGAGAGAACAGTGGGCTGTGGTTAGGACAGTATAGGAACAGACAGAGGTCATGTGAGAGAGAACAGTGGGCTGTGGTTAGGACAGTATAGTAACAGACAGAGAGAACAGTGGGCTGTGGTGAGGAAGATACAGTATAGGAACAGACAGAGGTCATGTGAGAGAGAACAGTGGGCTGTGGTTAGGACAGTATAGGAACAGACAGAGGTCATGTGAGAGAGAACAGTGGGCTGTGGTTAGGACAGTATAGGAACAGGACAGAGGTCATGTGAGAGAGAACAGTGGGCTGTGGTTAGGACAGTATAGGAACAGACAGAGGTCATGTGAGAGAGAACAGTGGGCTGTGGTTAGGACAGTATAGGAACAGACAGAGGTCATGTGAGAGAGAACAGTGGGCTGTGGTTAGGAAGATACAGTATAGGAACAGACAGAGGTCATGTGAGAGAGAACAGTGGGCTGTGGTTAGGACAGTATAGGAACAGACAGAGGTCATGTGAGAGAGAACAGTGGGCTGTGGTTAGGACAGTATAGGAACAGACAGAGGTCATGTGAGAGAGAACAGTGGGCTGTGGTTAGGAAGATACAGTATAGGAACAGACAGAGGTCATGTGAGAGAGAACAGTGGGCTGTGGTTAGGACAGTATAGGAACAGACAGAGGTCATGTGAGAGAGAACAGTGGGCTGTGGTTAGGAAGATACAGTATAGGAACAGACAGAGGTCATGTGAGAGAGAACAGTGGGCTGTGGTTAGGAAGATACAGTATAGGAACAGACAGAGGTCATGTGAGAGAGAACAGTGGGCTGTGGTTAGGACAGTATAGGAACAGACAGAGGTCATGTGAGAGAGAACAGTGGGCTGTGGTTAGGACAGTATAGGAACAGACAGAGGTCATGTGAGAGAGAACAGTGGGCTGTGGTTAGGAAGATACAGTATAGGAACAGACAGAGGTCATGTGAGAGAGAACAGTGGGCTGTGGTTAGGACAGTATAGGAACAGACAGAGGTCATGTGAGAGAGAACAGTGGGCTGTGGTTAGGACAGTATAGGAACAGACAGAGGTCATGTGAGAGAGAACAGTGGGCTGTGGTTAGGAAGATACAGTATAGGAACAGACAGAGGTCATGTGAGAGAGAACAGTGGGCTGTGGTTAGGACAGTATAGGAACAGACAGAGGTCATGTGAGAGAGAACAGTGGGCTGTGGTTAGGACAGTATAGGAACAGACAGAGGTCATGTGAGAAGATACAGTATAGGAACAGACAGAGGTCATGTGAGAGAGAACAGTGGGCTGTGGTTAGGACAGTATAGGAACAGACAGAGGTCATGTGAGAGAGAACAGTGGGCTGTGGTTAGGACAGTATAGGAACAGACAGAGGTCATGTGAGAGAGAACAGTGGGCTGTGGTTAGGACAGTATAGGAACAGACAGAGGTCATGTGAGAGAGAACAGTGGGCTGTGGTTAGGACAGTATAGGAACAGACAGAGGTCATGTGAGAGAGAACAGTGGGCTGTGGTTAGGAAGATACAGTATAGGAACAGACAGAGGTCATGTGAGAGAGAACAGTGGGCTGTGGTTAGGACAGTATAGGAACAGACAGAGGTCATGTGAGAGAGAACAGTGGGCTGTGGTTATGGAAGAGAACAGTATAGGAACAGACAGAGGTCATGTGACAGAGAACAGTGGGCTGTGGTTAGGACAGTATAGGAACAGACAGAGGTCATGAGAGAGAACAGTGGGCTGTGGTTAGGAAGATACAGTATAGGAACAGACAGAGGTCATGTGAGAGAGAACAGTGGGCTGTGGTTAGGACAGTATAGGAACAGACAGAGGTCATGTGAGAGAGGTGGGCTGTGGTTAGGAAGATACAGTATAGGAACAGACAGAGGTCAGAACAGTGGGCTGTGGTTAGGAAGATACAGTATAGGAACAGACAGAGGTCATGTGACAGAGAACAGTGGGCTGTGGTTAGGACAGTATAGGAACAGACAGAGGTCATGTGAGAGAGAACAGTGGGCTGTGGTTAGGAAGATACAGTATAGGAACAGACAGAGAGAACAGTGGGCTGTGGTTAGGAAGATACAGTATAGGAACAGACAGAGGTCATGTGAGAGAAAACAGTGGGCTGTGGTTAGGACAGTATAGGAACAGACAGAGAGAACAGTGGGCTGTGGTTAGGACAGTATAGGAACAGACAGAGAGAACAGTGGGCTGTGGTTAGGACAGTATAGGAACAGACAGAGAGAACAGTGGGCTGTGGTTAGGAAGATACAGTATAGGAACAGACAGAGGTCATGTGAGAGAGAACAGTGGGCTGTGGTTAGGACAGGATAGGAACAGACAGGGAGAACAGTGGGCTGTGGTTAGGACAGTATAGGAACAGACAGAGAGAACAGTGGGCTGTGGTTAGGACAGTATAGGAACAGACAGAGAGAACAGTGGGCTGTGGTTAGGACAGTATAGGAACAGACAGAGAGAACAGTGGGCTGTGGTTAGGACAGTATAGGAACAGAGAGAACAGTGGGCTGTGGTTAGGACAGTATAGGAACAGACAGAGAGAACAGTGGGCTGTGGTTAGGACAGTATAGGAACCGACAGAGAGAACAGTGGGCTGTGGTTAGGAAGATACAGTATAGGAACAGACAGAGAGAACAGTGGGCTGTGGTTAGGACAGTATAGGAACAGACAGAGAGAACAGTGGGCTGTGGTTAGGACAGTATAGGAACAGACAGAGAGAAGATACAGTAGCCAGTTATCTTTAGACACATAATTTGTTCATCTGAGGGATCCCGATTGGCGCAGCCGTCTAAGACACTACATCTCAGTGCTTGAGGCATCACTACAGACACCCTGGTTCAAATCCGGGCTCTATCACAACCGGCTGCGATTGGGAGTCCCATAGAGCGGCTCACAATTGGCCCGGCGTCGTCCGGGTTACGGGAGGGTTTGGCCGGTGTAGGCCGTCATTGTAAAATAAGAATGTGTTCTTAACTGACTTGCTGGTTAAATAAAATATATATATAAACATCTGTATAATGTAATATATATATATATATTCTGCAGCAGTGTTTCTATCAACATAACCAATAACTAAGGATCCTGAAATTATAGGTGGATAGATGTTATGCAACATCACAAATTACTATATTTAATTTAGTACCTTTTAGTTCACCTCATCAACAGAATTAGTATATGTAATGTAGTATCTTTCAGATCAGCTCATCAACAGAATTAGTATATTTAATGTAGTATCTTTCAGATCAGCTCATCAACAGAATGAGTATATTTAATGTAGTATCTTTCAGATCAGCTCATCAACAGAATTAGTATATTTAATGTAGTATCTTTCAGATCAGCTCATCAACAGAATGAGTATATTTAATGTAGTATCTTTCAAATCAGCTCATCAACAGAATTAGTATATTTAATGTAGTATCTTTCAGATCAGCTCATCAACAGAATGAGTATATTTAATGTAGTATCTTTCAGATCAGCTCATCAACAGAATGAGTATATTTAATGTAGTATCTTTCAGATCACCTCATCAACAGAATGAGTATATTTAATGTAGTATCTTTCAGATCACCTCATCAACAGAATGAGTATATTTAATGTAGTATCTTTCAGATCAGCTCATCAACAGAATGAGTATATTTAATGTAGTATCTTTCAGATCAGCTCATCAACAGAATGAGTATATTTAATGTAGTATCTTTCAGATCAGCTCATCAACAGAATGAGTATATTTAATGTAGTATCTTTCAGATCAGCTCATCAACAGAATGAGTATATTTAATGTAGTATCTTTCAGATCAGCTCATCAACAGAATTAGTATATTTAATGTAATATCTTTCAGATCAGCTCATCAACAGAATTAGTATATGTAATGTAGTATCTTTCAGATCAGCTCATCAACAGAATTAGTATATTTAATGTAATATCTTTCAGATCAGCTCATCAACAGAATTAGTATATTTAATGTAATATCTTTCAGATCAGCTCATCAACAGAATTAGTAGTATATGTAATGTAGTATCTTTCAGATCAGCTCATCAACAGAATGAGTATATTTCATTTAATATCTTTCAGATCAGCTCATCACAGATGTGTTATAATAACGTTGAAAATGTCAAATAGAATTCATAGAACTCAATGTCACCAGAGAGGCATTGGAGCTGTGATCTCTGACCACTGATTCAGACCATATAGTTTACTATGGGATTGGAGGATTTATGCTTCTAGTTGTCTGAGGTTTTTACCTCCAAAATGAAAATCAGGTGTTTACCTGTCTGTTGTCTTGCTTGAACTGAACTGAATGAATAACTAGACAATCTCCCTCATAGTAATATTGATCATGCCAAATCAGTGAGTAATGAGGGTAACTCAGGTATATGGATTTAATCTGTAAACTGACTAGAGAACACTGTGTAGTGTAGTGTAGTGTAGTGCAGTGCAGTGCAGTGCAGTGCAGTGTAGTGTAGTGTAGTGTAGTGTAGTGTAGTGTAGTGCAGTGCAGTGCAGTGCAGTGCAGTGCAGTGCAGTGCAGTGCAGTGCAGTGCAGTGCAGTGCAGTGCAGTGCAGTGCAGTGCAGTGTAGTGTAGTGCAGTGCAGTGCAGTGCAGTGTAGTGTAGTGTAGTGTAGTGTAGTGTAGTGTAGTGCAGTGCAGTGCAGTGCAGTGCAGTGCAGTGCAGTGCAGTGCAGTGCAGTGCAGTGCAGTGTAGTGTAGTGCAGTGCAGTGCAGTGTAGTGTAGTGCAGTGCAGTGCAGTGCAGTGTAGTGCAGTGCAGTGCAGTGCAGTGCAGTGCAGTGCAGTGCAGTGTAGTGTAGTGTAGTGTAGTGTAGTGTAGTGTAGTGTAGTGTAGTGTACTGTAGTGTTGGGCTGAGGCTGAGGCTGAGGCTGTGAGGATTCCATCCACTGAGAGACTGTGTGATGTGTCCTGGTGACTTTAATAGCATTAGGAGTGGAGACCATAGAGTTATAATCTAAAGAGAAGAGACTCCCACTCCTCTCTGTCATGTTCATCCTGTTGGATTGTTCCAGATGTCAGTCTGGAGGAAAGACTGCCATCAATGTACTGGTTCCCCTGACAGTGACGCAGCGCGGAGCTCACCGCTCTACCTGTCTGCATGAGAACGGTGTGTTGCGCTGGTTAAGGATGCCTTGATTTATCAACTATAAAATACATATAGAAAGTTATTCTGACGGGTTCAATTCAATTAATTAAATCGCTTTAAAATAAATGGGACCAGATGTAGTGATCCGGTGATTAGGGTAGAGCAAAAAATAGAAAATAGTCAAATATGTCGTATTTATTTAAAGAAATATTAAGGTTTGTGTGAACAAATGTATTAATAACAGTTAACGTTGGCGACACCATGAAGACTACTCTGAATCTAATGAACAGAATAAACCCAGAATATATGAGTTTGTGTGTGTGTGTGTGTGTGTGTGTGTGTGTGTGTGTGTGTGTGTGTGTGTGTGTGTGTGTGTGTGTGTGTGTGTGTGTGTGTGTGTGTGTGTGTGTGTGTGTGTGTGTGTGTGTGTGTGTGTGTGTGTGTGTGTGTGTGTGTGTGTGTGTGTGTGTGTGTGTGTGTGTGTGTGTGTGTGTGCGGCACATAAGGTTGCGATTATCGATGAGTGACACCGTGCGACATGCGTGTGTGGTAGAAGTCCATCTGTTTCTCGGAACAGTATCCAGAGTGAATACATTATTATGACTGTGGAAGAGGGGCTGCTGCTTTTAGCATTAAGGGGCAAACAGTTTCCGCCTGAACGTGTTAACCTACTATTCTCCCGGTGTGAGCGCGCGCGGCGAAGTGGTAATGAGACTTTAACAAGGCTAATAAATCAGTTAACGGAGAACACGCTTTATTGCCCTGACCACGTGCCATTGTTTGCCAGGAGTCACATTTCCACCAGGTTAAATACACTTTCCATGGTAATACTACATGCAGATATGTTATAGACATTGTCATACAACATTTTACAGATTTAGGAGAATATCTCCATTTAAAACATACCTCTGAAACGCATAATGTGAAGGTAACGTTTTAGATAATGTCCTCTGGTTACATTTATTGCTAATAAAAAAATACAAAATAAGTATTTAATTATTATTATTATTATTATTATTATTATAACCAGCTTATTGCTACTACTGTATTTACTATTTATATTATAATTGTTCTTTATTATTTATTATTTATTTTGAGTGATTCTCACCCTTTATATATTTAATTTTAAAATGTATTTTTTCAACGTCTCTGTCATCTCCATCAGGAGATATTCCCCGCGTACAATCTGCTCCATCTCTCGCCAGCACATTTCCAGCAGGTTATCACAATCACCGTTCGTCCTATTTCTGATGTGTTCCGCTGATTACCATCAGTGCCCTCAGATATCCCAGACTGATCATCGCGCTGCAATATCCACTCTGAGCCATCTGGAGCAGATCATATCGCTGACTCCGGCTCAGTCCCCAAGTATTCAATCTACACAACCCTTTCAAGCACCACGAAGACGAGATGGTTGGTTTCAAACCGAGTAACAGCGACCCCACATAGGTGAGTCCACGTGGTGCTCTGAAAGTGTTCGGTTCGGGCGACAGAAGTGTCATCCTCTGCAGATGGAATAACAACCACGGGTGGCCCGTTTAGCGATATCAGCAGGCCAACAGATATTTATTGCAGTCCGAGATTGAAAAGGATGTATTGTTTGTATCTCAGTGTTTTGATTTAAACAGCCTATCCAACGTTACTTGTTCTAGCGCTTATTTAGGCCTATTTTTGTAGTTTAAAAAATGGATTTATCTGTGTACACAAAAAAAGGATGTTTGTGATATGAGTGATAATTCGGCTTTCTCTTTAGTTCTATTATAGTCCCTATTAATCAGTAGGCAGGTTTACATTGACCCATGTTTATGCGACAAAAGCAACAATAAATATTCTGACATGTGTAAAATGGTAACTGCAGATATAAGATACATTTTCTAAAGATCGACAACATTTGCATCCGTTCAACAGGGGTGGGTTTTTATTTTGAAGAACTTTCCTTATTGCGGCAAATGATGACGGAAACGGTGTTTTGTCGAATGTGATTGAGGAATATTTTGTTTGAGGTACGCGGGGCGCGTGATGTCACCGCATAACTATAAAGTTCCACTCCGCATTTAATTATAAATATCTACTGCTTGCAAAATAGTTTTAAACAAATATAAAAAATCATGTTTATTTGCAGGATAATGATTGTCCTTGTCAAGAATGCCTGAACAGCTTCGTCTTGCTTTTCTGTTTGACTGGCAAGTTTCACCTTCCAATTATATCAAGTCTTCAGCAATGTAAGTTTCACCATGGCGCGGACCGTGGCGATACGTTGGCACATGAGAATTATTAGAATATATGGCAAATATGAGTAAATTACGGCATTATTCTAATAATGCTGGCCTTCCCGTTCTGAGATGTTAAACAGACAGGTGGGAAAGCATACAGGCTGCCGACAATGTAGCTGTACGCCATTTGCCTAAACGTGTAATGTAAACACTTCAACCACAAAATGTGTATTTGACACTGTAGGTTTCTGCAAAAAAAAGTTTTTATTTTTTTATTTTGTAGGTGTGACTTCATTGTGGCCGCCGTTTTTATCGACACATAATAGTTACATGGAAACGCACCTATCAGGAAATTGTCGCGTCTATTTTCTATGCGAACTTTCTAAATATCGAACAAAAAATACACTGGACAAGTTAATGGAAACATAGCTAGTGACATGTAGTCAAAGTACAGTTTGACTTGATAGTTTCCTCTAAAGTGGTGTCCAAGTACATTCAAAACTTTGTTAAAACTTTGTTTACAGTCTTTGAAGATATTATAACATGTATATGAATGCATTGTCTTATTAGCCCAGTGAAACGTATGCCATTTAAAATGCCCAACTGTTAGTAGTGATACAGTTTGTTTCAGTTGTCTTCTGGTTTTTAGGGTCCAACTGAATAATAACTAAGTGGGCTGCAACTACCTATCTGTTACACTCAACTACCTAACTGTTACACTCAACTACCTATCTGTTACACTCAACTACCTATCTGTTACACTCAACTACCTATCTGTTACACTCAACTACCTATCTGTTACACTCAACTACCTATCTGTTACACTCAACTACCTATCTGTTACACTCAACTACATATCTGTTACACTCAACTACCTATCTGTTACACTCAACTACCTATCTGTTACACTCAACTACCTATCTGTTACAAACAACTACCTATCTGTTACAAACAACTACCTATCTGTTACACTCAACTACCTATCTGTTACACTCAACTACCTATCTGTTACACTCAACTACCTATCTGTTACACTCAACTACCTATCTGTTACACTCAACTACCTATCTGTTACACTCAACTACCTATCTGTTACACTCAACTACATATCTGTTACACTCAACTACCTATCTGTTACACTCAACTACCTATCTGTTACACTCAACTACCTATCTGTTACACTCAACTACCTGTCTGTTACACTCAACTACCTATCTGTTACACTCAACTACCTATCTGTTACACTCAACTACCTATCTGCTTTAAGTTGGTCTGATAGAAAACACTAAGCCCCCATCACCACACAGGCAGACAAGCACACACACAAAAATAACGTGAAGGGGGTGGGATGGGGTGGCTAAAAACAGAATGAAGGTTAAGCATTTTCTATAAGCACCAGCAGAGCTGAATTTCAATTAGTGACAACATTTACAAGCTTGCGTAAGATGACACCACGTGTCAATCCACTTCGCTATAGTCTAACACAGTTCATGTTCTTCATCCATCCCAAAGCTATATGATAATACTACTACATGACACACTATCATAATGCCTTGGGGAATTGTACCTGTGGCCGACTGACCGTTATGTCAATCAACTTGTGATTTGAGGTTTTATTCTAAATGATCGACAAAACATCCCCGTTCCATGTCTCGTGTCATTTTCCACGTTCATCAATTCGGAGATTGGACAGAATAATAACATAATAGAAATAACAAATAGAAAATAGAATAAACTCAATAAAATTGCATACTCCCAAAATAGCCTATAGACAGAAATTGTAAAATGTCTAAATGAGAGAGTAAATGTCCTGATAAGTCCTATAGAACAAGTCCACCATTTCCCTCCTGTACTGTTCTGTGTTAATGGCAGTTGAACGTATTCAGGAAGTTCCCTGCTCCTTGTGCTTTATCCCACTATGTTGGACAGCTGTAAAATCGTGTAGACAGGTTGTCATACAACAATCAAAGCTTCAGTGAATGGACTGTAATGCTAAACATTTAACATACAATACTCCCAACACTGGGACAGCGGCCCAGCCAATGCTCTAGCCACATGCTCCGGCGAGGAGGAGCTTGCAGCTCAAGTGGGATGCCAATCAAAGCATAAACTTCAAATTGTATCTGAGAGATCAGGCTGAGACCTGGGGGCAGGCACATCAGTTGGAGCTCAATTGTTGATGTGGTCACATCCAACGGTATTGCAGCGAAAGAGAGCAGCTGAGATTGAAAGAATAGCAGAAGAACCATTGTGACCTATTACTGCTGTGCTTCCTGGCCACTTTCTCTTTGACTTCTTTACGCTTCGGTCTCGTGTTCCGACGTGTTTTGGCAGACGACTCGGCGGAGAGGATGTCTTTCCCCCAGTTGGGCTACCCTCAGTACTTAAGTGCCTCCCAAGCGGTGTACGGCGGGGATCGCCCGGGGGTCCTGACTCCGTCGTCCCGGGGAGGGAGCTCTGAGTTAGCGGGAAACCAGTCGGCTGCTGCGGCTGCAGTCACCTCGGTGTTGGGCATGTACGCAAACCCCTACACTGCACACAACTACAGCGCATTCCTTCCTTACAGCAGCGCTGACCTGGCTCTGTTCTCTCAAATGGTAAGGGCTGTTTCTATACTTCTGGTGTTGTATTATAGTGGTCTGTATGGTTGCTTTACGTCAAAGTGTGTCACTTATTTTGCCTGGAAAAAGCATGTGAAAAGACGGCTGAGAACTATTCATTCTGCGGTTTCTTTACAAGTTGCATATCCTCGCGCTCTCCGAAAGTTTGTTGATAAGAAATGACAATGCATCTCTAGCTTTTATCTACACGTCTTAAATATTGGAGTAATGTTCATTATTCGTAAACCTACTTTGGGAGTGTATTAGTCGTTTGAAGTGGGAGTTTGTTCCAGCTGCATTAAAATAAATATTGTGGGATCTACAAGACGAGACAAAAACCGGTGTGCCGTTCGGTTTGAGGGAGAAGTGATTTAGTATAAAAGAGCGTTTAGTCTAGATAATGGTGCTTGTGACACAAATGATATAGTTTAGTTGATTTTAATTATTATAGCATTGGTCCTCGGCTTCTGAAATGTCACTAAAGACAGCTATTCGTTTTGGTGAATCGAAACAACAAAGGCCTTTGCATGAATTTGTCACGCACACAAATCATTTAACTGTTAGGATAAAATAGTAGCTATATAAACAAAACCATTTACGTCAAAACATAGTCCAGGCCTCGACAATGACCTACACATTATATTATCATTTTGTCTCGCAACATAGTTCTACTTTGTTCTATTCATTTCGAGGATAATTATTTGAGGATAATTAAGACGTACGTATTTATGAAATATATATTTTGAAGGTTTATAGCCTGACATGTTAAAATAACCATTTACAGATTCTTTCCAAAAGAATGCAGTTGATCGCTACAGCACCCGGTTACACGAATGCAGCGAGTCCAGGCCTTCTTTAACAGACGTCACAGTTTCTCCTTCTGCATCAAATAAATCATTTACAATCATGTTGACATTGACGTGTTATACTGTCCTACAAAATACACTTCATTTAACAATTGCAATACTTACTTTCGTCTGTATTTGATACAGAAATAGTATTTCTTAAATAACAATAGGAACAGACTAGGCCGCAGTGGCAACTGACACCATTTCGGTCAAATGCATTAAAAGTAGTTCCACTCACCTCAGTAATTAAAACGCGAAAACGTGTCATGAATATATGTGTGTGTATAGCTATACTCTTAAATATGAAGGCTGAAATATAATACATCAGTTATGAGTATTATAGTTTTCGGAACTTTTGGACGTTATTGAAGGACATTAATCCCAAACTGTAATTCACATAAACGAGTTACAGGGATATCCAAGCGAGTAGGCCCATTTTTAAATGCTATTCATGTCGAAATATATGCGTGGTATTAGGCATTTATAGAAATTCACGTGTTTCTAAGCAACATATTAACCAATCCTGTGGCGTTGTTCATCCTTCCAGGGCTCCCAGTACGAGCTGAAGGACAGTCCTGGCGTCCACCCCGGCAGCTTCGCGGCCCACACCTCGCCAGCTTTCTACCCTTACGGTCAGTTCCAGTACGGGGACCCGGCCAGGCCCAAGAACGCGACCCGGGAGAGTACCAGCACGCTGAAGGCCTGGCTCAATGAGCACAGGAAGAACCCCTACCCCACCAAGGGAGAGAAGATCATGTTGGCCATCATTACTAAGATGACCCTGACGCAGGTGTCCACCTGGTTCGCTAACGCCAGGAGGAGGTTGAAGAAGGAGAACAAGGTGACGTGGGGAGCCAGGAGTAAAGAGGACGAGGATGGAAACATCTTCGGCTCCGACAACGAGGGAGACGCGGAGAAGAACGATGACGAGGAGGAGATCGATCTAGAGAGCATCGATATAGACAAGATAGACGACAACGATGGAGATCAGAGCAATGAGGAGGACGATGATAAACCGGAGGGCAGAGAGCGAAACCGAGAACTGGACAGTCTAGAGAAACGGCGGGCCTTCGCTCTGCAGCACGAGGCCTTCGACAAATCTAAGAACTCAATTTCCTCCGGGAAGGAACTTTCTGATAGCAACAGCAACACCAGAGTTGTGTCCCCGGACAGACAGGGAAGTTTTCAGCTCCCAGTGAACAATAAACCTAAAATCTGGTCGTTAGCTGAGACGGCTACCAGTCCTGATAGTTCTGTCAAGTCCACCTCTCCCTCCGGCCCTACCGGTCACACCCCGCCTCAGATGCAACACCCAGCCTTTCTGCCCTCTCACGGACTATACACCTGCCAGATAGGCAAGTTCCATAACTGGACCAACGGAGCTTTCCTGGGGCAGAACTCTCTGCTCAATGTCCGGTCGTTTCTAGGAGTTAATCAGCACCATCATCATAACCTCCACTTACAGACCCAGCTGCAGCAGCAGCAGCAGGCCTCGGTGTTGGTGTCGCCCGGAGCCTCGCCACAACTCAGCCCCAAGCACATAGGTAGGTCTGCACCAGTTAGGATCGTCTGCCCAAAGCTTGATTTACTGTTCTATTTGGGAAGCAAAAATCATAGAAAATACTGTTAATGCAGAATGCATAGCCTATCAATTGGATTTTGTCCAAAAGTGCTTTTTTAAAACGACTAAAATGTCTACTCACACACACACACACACACACACACACACACACACACACACACACACACACACACACACACACACACACACACACACACACACACACACACACACACACACACACACACACACACACACACATTATTTGTTATAATAATCATCATTATAATAATAACAATGACACAGAAGCATTAAGTTATTACTTAGGTATTTAATAAAAATAAAATATATTTTTTTGGTAATTTTGTAACGAGTTAAATCCTTTTATTTCAGACCGTGAAAACGTTGTAAGAAGTGTCTCTCCTCCAACGCAATCTCTGAAGTCCTCATTCAGACCCCTTCATGATGGGTAAGACGCTGTTTGAATGATTGGCTAAACGCAGTTTAAATTATATCAGTAAGACTGATATTCTAATATTGTAATATCAAATGATTTCCTCCAAAATGGTGCCATTCTGTGTGTTGTGGTTAGGCTCTTAGAAGGTATAGGGACTGGTTTCTTGGTGGACAGATGTGAGAGGTGGGTCTGACTTCTAAAAAAAGAGTTGTTCTTCCCCGGGTGACACGGGGTTTCGGCTCCAGCCCCCCCCCTCTCCTAATTCCCTCCCTCTGGAGGCTGACTACTTATCAAGTCCCCCGTAAAACGGGACCTGTCTGGGGCTCGGCTTCCCTAAAGACCCCGGGGAGCATCCCGGCCCTGGGGAGCGTTCTAGCAGAAGACTTCTCCCCGTCTGGAGTGCTAACATTTACACAGACCCTCTTTCTTCCCACTGTTAGCACTAGGCCGCTGCTGGCAGTACCATCCTCAAATGACGGCCTGTTTGTGTGTGTGGTTTGGCATGTATTATACACACGTGGGATCATTCGTGTCATAAATGATATGCTTTAAATAGAAGTTCCTGATATAGGTAAAACGCGTCGACAGGAACACTTGAAGAGATATAGAATCCTAGATGACATGTTCTGTATGTTGACCCAGTGACTAGGCTACTTGAAAATACTATTCTATTGTATAGAAAAACGGTTCTGTCTTTTCATTGTTCTCTTCGTCCTCCTCTGTGCTCTTTCAGCCCCAGGACTCAGCAAGAAGCCCCGCAGCTGGTTCTAACGGCCCTCTCCTCGGCTTGATCAAGACATTCTGCCCTGGGGAAAAAAAGACTTTACGCACTCAGAAAAGGACAATGAGAAATAACTTAATTCACCATAGCATTCAGAGCAAATGGCTAATTTGATATAAACTCCTGTGGCAGGATCTCGTCTATTGTTGTAAATAATGGCGCCTGTTATTCCCTGCTCTTTACCCCGGGACGTTTGGTAGTCTTTTCCTTCTGTCTTTCTTCTGCTCTGTACATACACTGATTTACATGTGTAAATAGTGCGTTGACGACATTTGTCCAGATCGTATATTTTGTCTAATAAACGAAATGAAATTATCGAGAAATCAGAATATAGATCTTTAGTTTTTTCTGTATTTTCTGGATCAAACAGCTCTGACACGGTGACATATTTAGAGAACAGGGGACGCTCTCTGTTGCACAAGATTATTCAACAATTTGGTTCAACCTAGTAGATTATTATCAGTATAATTATTATTACTAATAATAACACTAACAATAATAATAATAACAATAATAATATTGTCATTATTATTATTGTTAGTGTTATTATTATTATTGCTATTATTATAATTATTATTAGTAGTGGTAGTATTACTACACACATCCGTCAGGGTAAATGGTTTATCATAACTAACGCTAAGACGTTTCATTCCAATGTAATCATTAGCAGCTGAGAGGAACCCGCCTTGCACCTCGTCCCCTGTTAGAGAGAGAGTAGAGCGGGTAAAGCAGCGGATAATACCGACCCTCTCATCTAATGTTATTCCACTTTCTCCAGTTAAATGGGGAGGGAGCGTCGACGCATTGAGGTGCTAATAACCGGCCAGATGGTTGCTGGTGCCGGGAAATGGACAGAAGCAGCTGGGAGCATCATTAAGTAATAATGTGGGAACGCCCTGCCCAAACAAAATCAAATGGTTAAAATCTAATCTGTCAGAAAGAGAAGTCGATTCGGTAATATATTATTAATAGTGAGAGGTTAGCGGTCAGGTGACGTTGTTTAGCAGGGTTACTAACTGTGTTGGGGTCCGGCCAGCTACATGTGATCGGAAAAGTTATAGGGATGGCTATTGGGACTGAAGGAAGCTCATTCTATTGCAATCACTTTAATAATAGTTTCATGATGAGGAACAACTGCAAGGATTATGGTGATGTCATTTGAAGTGTAACATTGTTTTGGTTATTGGAATGAACGGTGGTAATGTGGATCCACAACGATCAGACTTCACTACAGAATCAGAACGATATCTTCGGCCGACATTAAACACGATAATATTAACAGGTTTCATTCAAATTAAAACAACTATTAAACACATATAAACCAATAATAGCCACCTACAACTGGTTTTTATAACAATTACATTTCATGTTACATATTTTGTGGGGATAACGCAATGTCAACATCCCTATTGAAAATGGTTAAATTGAATATTTTATTGTAGTATTTGCAATAGACGAATATATGTTGTATTCGCTGTTTGGAGGTATGGCAGGCTGAACGTGTCGGCTGGCTCGGTGCCTGTCTATTGTTGTATCACAGCGACCTCTATAGGCTTCAGTACATTTACAGATAAATAATATAGACCAAGTCAAAATATTTTCACTTTAAACTCTAGAAACACTTGACAACTTGGAACTTTTTACAATTTCGAATAAGCAACCAGAGTTAGCCTAGAATATGAGTCAAAAGATTATATGTTATCAAAGTTTTATTTGCTCCCAAGTGGCGCAGCGGTTTACGGCACTGCATCTCAGTGCTTGTGTCATACACCAGAGACACATTGGTTCGATTCCAGGCTGTATCACAACCGGCCGTGATTAGGAGTCCCATAGTGTAGCGCACAATTGGCCCAGCGTCGTCCGGGTTCGGGTTTGCCCGGGGTAGGGCCTCATTGTAAATAAGAATGTATTTTCTTAACTGACTTTCCTAGTTAAATAAAGGTTAAATAAAATAAACTATCTCACAGTGTGTGTGGTCAGATAAAGTTTAGAATATAATTACTCTTAGAAGATTAGAAACATATGTTCTATATAGACTTTAAACCATAACCGTTTTCCCTTTGCCCCGTTGCTTGTGAGGGTCAAATCATTTCCATTCAGCGTTAACAAAGGCTATTTAAAATACTTGTTTTCGAATCATTTTACAAAGACTAAAGATTGGTGTTGTCCTATATTTTAGTAAACTTGTGAGATTATTTCGCAATGAAAACTTATTTGAGTATTTTTTCCAAAGAGCAAGGCAGAGTGACGGAGGTCTAACAGAATTGAATTAATCAAATGAAAATCTAGGCCACCTCAGTGCGCACTGCAGCACTCTCCACCGTGTTAATTCCGGGGTCAAAGTGGCTTTATTTTTCACTAAACGTTGACTTCTCTCAAGGAGAGGAACATTTATGCGCATAAATTTGTGACATTTTGATGGCAGTTCGCTAAACAGTTACGCCGTTAAAAGCCTGTTCTAAAATGAACCAGGTCAGAGGGTGGTAAAGGCAGGACAGGGTCAGATGTGTTTGTTGTGCCTTCTGACAAAAACACAATTCATTATATTATCAGCAACTTTGTTTAGCTATACACAGAGCTCAGCCATCTCTCAGATCTCCATCGGTAGGTTCATTCATGTATGGATTTGGGGATGATGATTACTTCTGTAAGATCACGCGCCATGAAGTTTCAATCGCCCTTGTAAATTACTATGAAGGAAAAAAGGAAAATCAACCCAGTCAAGACGCAACATGAAACGCAGAAATAAAAAAAGTACTTATAATATAATTAACCAGATAATGTCTGAATAAACAACATGCCTCAGTGTTTAAATGCGCTGATATATTCAGATGGACAAAAGACAGCCCTTCCCGGAAGTCAAGGCATGGAATGTCATCTTTTACTCGACATTCGCACGTCACATCTTCTCACGAGCCTTTTGTAGTTGAAATGAAATAACCCCCCCGGTGTCTGGTTTCTGGGTTTTGTAGCGAAGCACCTTGAGGTTTGCAGCGCCGCTAGCTGCAGCCTGCCATTATATTATGTTTCCCTAATATATACAACAACACAAATCATTTAGCGGTGGATGTACAGTTGATTGTTTAATGAGTAATAAAGCGGCTAGGAGCCTATAATTAGGCTGTCACTGTGAGCTGGTCCTCCCAGCGCCCCGGGCCACAGCGGAGAGAGACGCCATTAACACTCCAAACAAATACATTTAAGACCGAGTAGAGATACACTGGAGAGGTGGTTCGATGTTAATGCGTAGGAAAGTTATCTAATGTTTACCGCCTGTTATTTAGTGGCCAACAAGTGTAAACGACAACACAAAAACAACAGCCCATGGTGTAATAAAGTAACAACAACTATTATTAGTTTAATGACAGAAATTATTATAATAATGAGCAGTCGGGGCAATTACCTTTTCCAATGAATTAAAGTGAAATACAGTTGAATATATTATTGATTTAATGGTTGCTCATGTGATAAAACACAGAAATATAGAAACAATTACATGTATGAAAATATTTAAAATTAATTAGACTTTTAATAATTCCTATTAACAAAATAGAAGTTACATACATTTTAATAATGAATACGTAAACATTAGATGCCAATGCAAATGGTCACTAAATTGCTGCTGTTTTGAGGAAGAACATTGGACATATGGGAATCCAGAAAGTGTACAATATTATAACACAATGTGTTGTTGACACTCATGTTATTATTTACCCAGGTCTAACCCGGTCTAACCCGGTCTAACCCGGTCTAACCCGGTCTAACCCTAACCCGGTCTAACCCGGTCTAACCCGGTCTAACCCTAACCCAGGCCTAACCCGGTCTAACCCTAACCCAGGCCTAACCCGGTCTAACCCTAACCCAGGCCTAACCCGGTCTAACCCTAACCCTAACCCGGTCTAACCCTAACCCGGTCTAACCCGGTCTAACCCGGTCTAACCCAGGCCTAACCCTAACCCTAACCCGGTCTAACCCGGCCTAACCCGGTCTAACCCAGTCTAACCCTAACCCAGGCCTAACCCGGTCTAACCCTAACCCAGGCCTAACCCGGTCTAACCCTAACCCGGTCTAACCCTAACCCGGTCTAACCCTAACCCTAACCCGGTCTAACCTGGTCTAACCCGGTCTAACCCTAACCCGGTCTAACCCGGTCTAACCCGGTCTAACCCTAACCCAGGCCTAACCCGGTCTAACCCGGTCTAACCCTAACCCGGTCTAACCCTAACCCTAACCCTAACCCGGTCTAACCCGGTCTAACCCTAACCCTAACCCGGTCTAACCCTAACCCTAACCCGGTTTAACCCTAACCCTAACCCTAACCCGGTCTAACCCTAACCCTAACCCGGCCTAACCCGGTCTAACCCGGTCTAACCCTAACCCTAACCCGGTCTAACCCTAACCCTAACCCGGTCTAACCCGGTCTAACCCGGTCTAACCCTAACCCTAACCCGGTCTAACCCGGTCTAACCCTAACCCTAACCCTAACCCGGTCTAACCCTAACCCTAACCCGGTCTAACCCTAACCCTAACCCGGTCTAACCCTAACCCTAACCCGGTCTAACCCGGTCTAACCCTAACCCTAACCCGGTCTAACCCGGTTTAACCCTAACCCGGTCTAACCCGGTCTAACCCTAACCCTAACCCGGTCTAACCCGGTCTAACCCGGTCTAACCCTAACCCGGTCTAACCCTAACCCGATCTAACCCGGTCTAACCCTAACCCGGTCTAACCCGGTCTAACCCTAACCCGGTCTAACCCGGTCTAACCCTAACCCGGTCTAACCCTAACCCGGTCTAACCCTAACCCTATTAACTCTCATATTATTATTTAACTAGGCAAGTTAGTTCAGAAAACTTCCTTATTTACCCCGGCCTAACCCGGTCTAACCCGGCCTAACCCAGCCTAACCCGGTCTAACCCGGTCTAACCCGGCCTAACCCGGTCTAACCCGGTCTAACCCTAACCCTAACCCGGTCTAACCCGGCCTAACCCTAACCCTAACCCGGTCTAACCCGGCCTAACCCTAACCCGGTCTAACCCGGCCTAACCCTAACCCTAACCCTAACCCTAACCCGGTCTAACCCTAACCCTAACCCTAACCCTAACCCAGCCTAACCCGGCCAAACCCTAACCCGGACAGCGCTGGGACACATATTTTCCATGTGGTCTCGGGCCGTGGTCCCACACCATACTATGCCTTTTGTTGCTGAACACCAACAGTGACCCTTTGCTGCCTGAAATCTGACACAATGTAGCGATCCATTTACTTTGCTGTAGAGTTGTGTCTTGTGTGTGAGTGTGGGTGAGCAGAGAGGTGACACCGCGGAGGGAAAGTTTATCATTGGCTTGTCTTTTGGCAGGAGCAGCCTATTCACCCAACCCTCTGCTTTACAACACAGTCGTCTCTGCCTCTTTCATCCAGAGATGTCTGTTGTCTTTCTGAAGATGCCTTAATCCAATCATCTCCATAGTGAGAGAGAGCTGGCTGAATACCTCCTGTAGTTTGGCCCAGCTGGGAGCGACAAGTCAGTCAGTAGCAACACTACAACAATGTCCCAACACCGTGTTCAGCTGACTACTCTGCTGCTCCTTGTTTCAGGAACACAATGGGTTGAATGGGACGGATGGCATGGTCACAGGCCTTTCTTTCCAAGAGGAACAGGTCAGTATCAAACACGCCACAGGAAGAGACTGGGTTGGTGGGGGCTGGATGGGACAGGGTTGGTGGGGAATGGATAGGACTGGGTTGGTGGGGGCTGGATGGGACTGGGTTGGTGGGGGCTGGATGGGACTGGATTGGTGGGGAATGGATAGGACTGGGTTGGTGGGGGCTGAATGGGACTGGGTTGGTGGGGGCTGGATGGAACTGGGTTGGTGGGGGCTGGATGAGACTGGGTTGGTGGGGGCTGGAATAGACTGGGTTGGTGGGGGCTGGATGGGACTGGGTTGGTGGGGGCTGGATGAGACTGGGTTGGTGGGGGCTGGAATAGACTGGGTTGGTGGGGGCTCGATGAGACCGGGTTGGTGGGGGCTGGATGGGACTGGGTTGGTGGGGGCTGGAATAGACTGGGTTGGTGGGGCCTGGATGAGACTGGGTTGGTGGGGGCTGGATGAGACTGGGTTGGTGGGGGCTGGATGAGACTGGGTTGGTGGGGGCTGGATGGGACTGGGTTCGTGAGGACTGGATAGCTGTGTTGGAGGGGCTTAGTTGTTTGGTTAGTTGAAGGGGGCTGCATGGTTCTTGTGGAGGGGGGAGGGGGCTGGATAGCTGGGTTAGAGGGGACTGAGAATAGGTTGGGGCCTGAGACACATGGCTCTCTCACAAATAGCAACAACGACTTGGCAGCTGCTGATGATTCGCTCTCAAGCCCTGCTGACCAGGCCAGAGCAGGCCAGAACAGGACAGAGGAGAACGTGGAGGTAGACACTTTCTGGCTAATAAACAGCTCTGTGTTTTGATCAGCAGAGAGCAGAATAGGAGGACCATTCCCTGTGTGTCCTAGAGCAGATCAGAGATCCTCAGAGGTAACGGACTGGAGAAGCAACAAAACACTACTAGAGCCTTGTGGACAACATGTTGCTCTGCACCTTGGTCAAAACACACCCCAGATATACTGGGGGCTCATTAGGGTCAAAACAGCCCCAAATATACTGAGGCTTCATTAGGGTCAAAACACCCCCCAAATATACTGAGGGCTCATTAGAGTCAAAACACCCCCCACATATACTGAGGGCTCATTAGGGCCAAAACACGCAGCCAGATATACTGAGGGCTCATTAGGGCCAAAACACCCCCCAAATATACTGAGGGCTCATTAGGGCCAAAACACCCCCCAAATATACTGAGGGCTCATTAGGGCCAAAACACCCCCCAGATATACTGAGGGCTCATTAGGGTCAAAACACAAAACACGGCCAGACATACTGGGTGCTCATTAAGTTCAAATCATACTGCCAGATATACTGAGTGCTCATTAAAATGAAAACACAGCCCAGATATACTGGGGACTCATTAGGGTCAAAACACACTTGAGATATACTGAGTGCTCATTAGGGCCAAAACACGCGGCCAGATATACTGAGTGCTCATTAAAATGAAAACACAGCCCAGATATACTGGGGACTCATTAGGGTCAAAACACACTTGAGATATACTGAGTGCTCATTAGGGCCAAAACACGCGGCCAGATATACTGAGTGCTCATTAAAATGAAAACACAGCCCAGATATACTGGGGACTCATTAGGGTCAAAACACACTTGAGATATACTGAGGGCTCATTACGGTCAAAACAGCCTTCAAATATACTGAGGGCTCATTAGGGTCAAAACACGCGGCCAGATATACTGAGGGCTCATTAGGGCCAAAACACGCGGCCAGATATACTGAGGGCTCATTAGGGTCAAGACACACCCCAGATATACTGAGGCCTCATTTGGGCCAAAACATGCGGTCAGGTATACTGAGATCATTAGGATCAACCCCCCCCCCCCCAATATACTTGGAACTCATTAAGGTCAAAACACACAGCTGTAAATACCTGGGGCTCATTAGGGTCAAAACACAACCAACATATACAGGTGGCTCATTAGGGTCAAAACACACAGCCAGATATACTGAGGGCTCATTAGGTACAAAACAGCCCCCAGATATACTGAAGGCTCATTAGTGTCAAAACACACCCCAGATATACTGAAGGCTCGTTAGGGTCAAAACACACCCCAGATATACTGAAGGCTCATTAGGGTCAAAACACACCCCAGATATACTGAGGGCTCGTTAGGGTCAAAACACACCCCAGAAATACTGAAGGCTCATTAGGGTCAAAACACACCCCAGATATACTGAAGGCTCATTAGGGTCAAAACACACCCCAGAAATACTGAAGGCTCATTAGGGTCAAAACACACCCCAGATATACTGAAGGCTCATTAGGGTCAAAACATACCCCACATATACTGAAGGCTTACTAGGGTCAAGACATTTCCCAAATATACTTAGGGCTCATTAGTATAAAAACATCCCCCCAAATATACTAAGGGCTCATTAGAATCAAAACATCCCAAACCTATTAAGGATCCGCCTATTTTTTTTCAATATTCCCTAAAATGACAAACCCAATGATATGCATATTATTGGTACCATTTGAAAGGAAACACTTTGAAGTTTATGTAAATGTGAAATGAATGTAGGAGAATAAAACACATTAGATCTGGTAAAAGATAATACAAAGAAAAAAACAAGCTGTTTTTTTGTACCATCTTTGAAATGCAAGAGAAAGGCCGTAATGTATTATTCCAGCCCAGGCGCAATGTAGATTTTGGCCACTAGATGGCAGCAGTGTATGTGCAATGTTTTAGACTGATCCAATGAACCATTGCATTACTGTTCAAAATGTTGTATCAAATCTGCCCAAATGTGCCTAATTGGTTTATTGATACATTTTCATGTTCATAATTGTGCACTCTCCTCAAACAATAGAATGGTATTATTTCACTGTAAAGTGGACAGTGCAGTTACAGTAACAAGAATTTAAGCTTTCTGCCCATATTGGATATGTCTATGTCCCGGGAAATGTTCTTGTTACTAACAACCTCATGCTAATCACATGAGCCTACGTTAGCTCAACAGTCCCACAGGGGGGACATCGATCCTGTGAGTTTATAAGAGACGGTGGCAGAAACATTACGTACAGAATAAGTTACAAATACCGCTGAAAAACACACACAATGGCACAATGGGTTATGAGCCTGTAAAATGGCAGCCATCTCCTCCGGCGCCATTTGTCCAGTAATGATGGAAGTACACTACCGTTCAAAGGTTTGGTGTCACTTACAAATGTCCTTGTTTTTGAAAGAAAAGCATTTTTTTAAATCCATTAAAATAACATCAAATTAATCAGAAATACAGTGTAGACATTGTTAATGTTGTAAATGACTATTGTTGTTGAAAATGGATGTTTTTTTATGGAATATCTACATAGGCGTACAGAGGCCCATTGTCAGCTGCCATCACTCCTGCGTTCCAATGGCACATTCTGTTAGCTAATCTAAGTTCAGAATTTTAATAGGCTAATTGGTCATTAGAAAACCCTTTTGCAATTATGTTAGCACAGCTGAAAACTGTTGTTCTAATTAAAGGAGCAATACAACTGAGCTTCTTTAAACGAGTTGAGTATCTGGAGCATCAGCATTTGTGGGTTTGATTACAGGCTCAAAACTTCCAGAAACAAAGGACTTTCTTCTGAAACTCATCAGTCGATACCTGATCTGAGAAATGAAGGTTATTCCACGAGAGAAATTGCCAAGAAATTGAAGATCTGGTAAAACGCTGCGTTCTTCTCCCTTCACTGAACAGCGCAAACTGGCGCTAACCAGAATAGAAAGAGAGGTAGGAGGCCCCGGTGCACGCCTGAGCAAGAGGACAAGTACATTTCAGTGTTTAGTTTGAGAAACAAACGCCTCACAAGTCCCAGCAGCTTCATTAAATAGCGCCCGCAAAACACCAGTCTCAAAGTCAACAGTGAAAAGGTGACTCTAGGATACTGGCCTATTTTCTTAACTCTATTTCTTGACCTACATTGTTGGTTAAGGGCTTGTAAGAAAGCATTTAACGGTAAGGTCTACACATGTTGTATTTGGAGCATGTAACAGATACAATTTTATATGAGTTCAGTTGATGTGACAGTATTTAATAATCCTCTATATGGCTGACTGTATTTATTATTATCTATATGGCTAACAGTATTTATTATTATCTATATGACTGACTGTATTTATTATTATCTATATGACTGACTGTATTTATTATTATCTATATGGCTGACTGTATTTATTATTATCTATATGACTGACTGTATTTATTATTATCTATATGACTGACTGTATTTATTATTATCTATATGGCTGACTGTATTTATTATTATCTATATGACTGACTGTATTTATTATTATCTATATGACTGACTGTATTTATTATTATCTATATGACTGACTGTATTTATTATTATCTATATGACTGACTGTATTTATTATTATCTATATGACTGACTGTATTTATTATTCCACTATATGACTGACTGTATTTATTATTATCTATATGACTGACTGTATTTATTATTATCTATATGACTGACTGTATTTATTATTATCTATATGACTGACTGTATTTATTATTATCTATATGACTGACTGTATTTATTATTATCTATATGACTGACTGTATTTATAATTATCTATATGACTGACTGTATTTAATAATTATCTATATGCTGACTGTATTTACACTACCTCATCACACAATGTAACACTATCATCACATATGTAACACTACTGTACACAAATGTAACACTACCTCAACACACAATGTAACACTACCTCATCACACAATGTAACACTTTTACCTCAACACACGATGTAACAGTCACCTCATCACACGATGTAACACTACCTCATCACACAATGTAACACTACCTCATCACACAATGTAACACTACCTCATCACACAATGTGTAACACTACCTCATCACACAATGTAACACTACCTCATCACACAATGTAACACTACCTCATCACACAATGTAACACTACCTCATCACACAATGTAACACTACCTTTATCACACAAACATTACAGTCAGAGTGCAATTTACACTGCAGCATGCACACAAAACATCACCTCATCACACTGCAGTTACTGCACTTTTACCTCAGTTCCGAAACGTCAATCTTTTTAGTAAGAGTAGGTACCTCAGCACCTGCTGTAGAACGGAGTTTGGTCACCAGTTTGGTCAATAACAGTTCTACCCACAGGGTTTCAGTCTCTATCTCTAAACCAATAACATAACTACACCCAGGGTTTCAGTCTCTATCTCTAAACCAATAACATAACTACACCCAGGGTTTCAGTCTCTATCTCTAAACCAATAACATAACTACACCCAGGGTTTCAGTCTCTATCTCTACACCAATAACATAACTACACTCAGGGTTCTAGGCTCTATCTCTGCACCAATAACATAACTACACCCAGGGTTTCAGTCTCTATATCTCTACACCAATAACAGAACTACACCCAGGGTTTCAGTCTCTATCTCTACACCAATAACATAACTACACCCAGGGTTTCAGTCTCTATCTCTGCACCAATAACATAACTACACCCAGGGTTTCAGTCTCTATCTCTACACCAATAACATAACTACACTCAGGGTTTCAGTCTCTATCTCTGCACCAATAACATAACTACACCCAGGGTTTCAGTCTCTATCTCTGCACCAATAACATAACTACACCCAGGGTTTCAGTCTCTATCTCTGCACCAATAACAGAACTACACCCATTGTTTCAGTCTCTATCTCTGCACCAATAACAGAACTACACCCAGGGTTTCAGTCTCTATCTCTGCACCAATAACAGAACTACACCCAGGGTTTCAGTCTCTATCTCTGCACCAATAACATAACTACAGTTTCAACTGTTCTGCCTTACTATTATTCAACCATGCTGGTCATTTATGAACATTTGAACATCTTGGCCAGGGTTTCTGTTATAATCTCCACCTGGCACAGCCAATGAAGAACTGCCACCCAGGGTATCCTCTCTCTAATTCTCTCTTTCTTTCTCTCTCTCGGAGGACCTGAGCCCTAGGACCGTGTTTCAGGACTACCTGACATCAAGATGGCTTTTTGCTGTCCCCAGTCCATCTGACTGTGCTGCTGCTCCAGTTTCAACTGTTCTGCCTTATTATTATTTGACCATGCTGGTCAAAATGAACATTTGAACATCTTGGTCATGTTCTTTAAAATCTGACCGCTTGTCCTAGCCAAAGAGTGAAAGGCCACCCAAGATAGCCCGGTTCCTCTCTGAAGGTTTTAAAAATCTGTTTTGGCCTATTCAAACTAGGTGAAAGTTTCACCTCAAGCCACCGTGCTTTTACACTGATTGTTTGCTTTTGGGGTTTTAGGCTGTCCTTTCTGTGACAGTTCACTTTGAGATATCAGCTGATAAACTGAAGGCTATTAAATAAATCTGATTTGTTTATTCAAACTACTGGGTGATTGTTTCAGTCTCTATCTCTAAACCAATAACAAACTACACCCAGGGTTTGTCCTATTCACACCAATAAAGTTCACCCAGGGTTTCAGTCTCTATCTCTGCACAATAACAGAACTACACCCAGGGTTTCAGTCTCTATCTCTACACCACAGAATAACATAATTAACACTGAGGGTTTCAGTCTCTATCTTACACCAATAACAGAACTACACCCAAGATCAGTCTCTATCTCTGCACAATAAATAACTACACCAGGGTTTCAGTCTCTATTCACACCAAGTGACAGTTCACTAGACTCCCGTAAACTGAAGACTTTTTATAAATCTAGGAGTGTATAGAGAAGTTTTCTATCAGTGATTTAACATCTCAGAAGTTATATGTTTACAGCTATGCGTGTCTTAATCCTGCGAGATATATACAGTTTTCACTAAGCCTGATATTAATGTCTGACAGTGTCCTATTCACTATGATTAGTGATAGTTATGACACTCAAGATCATATACTGAAAGCAGCTGACATGCCAGCAAAATATTGACCAGGGGTCCTATTATACTGTAAACTGAAGACCTAAAAATGACCACTTGTCCTATTCAACACTCGGGTGAAAGTTCACCTCAAGATCAGCCTGTGAAAGTTAAAAAAATCTGACACTTCAGAGTGATATCACTGGAGAGTATATACTGTAGCACCCAGATCACCTCAAGAGTGGCTATAATCCCACCCTAAACTATAGACTTTTAAAAATCTGACCACTTGTGATATTGGCCACTTGGAAAGTTCACTCAAGCAGAACTATAGAAGACTTTTTATACATCTAGTGTATTGGTGTATTTCTTCACATTTAACAGTAAAGGAAGTTGTCAATCCTGGCACAGATGTGTGTCCCTCCTATCTGATATCAGGAAGTCACTGCTGAGAGTCTGTACAGTGTTTGCCTCCTGGTATGATTAGGGAGTTATGATACTGCAGTTTCAACCCTACAGTTTAACACTGCCAGAGTGGAGCAGGGGAGCACAGGATAGAGATGAGTTATTAACCTGGAGAGTATCCCATACTGTTGTTTACACTATAGAGTGATATTAACACTGGAGAGTATATACTGTAGTTTACACTATAGAGTGATATTAACACTGGAGAGTATATACTGTAGTTTACACTATAGAGTGATATTAACACTGGAGAGTATATACTGTAGTTTACACTATAGAGTGATATTAACACTGGAGAGTATATACTGTAGTTTACACTATAGAGTGATATTAACACTGGAGAGTATATACTGTAGTTTACACTATAGAGTGATATTAACACTGCCAGTATATACTGTAGTTTTCACTATAGTCAGTGATATTAACAGGAGCTATATACTGTAGTTTAGCCCACTATAGAGTGATATTAACACTGAGAGTACATACTGTAGTTTACACTATAGAGTGATATTAACACTGGAGAGTATATACTGTAGTTTACACTATAGAGTGATATTAACACTGGAGAGTATATACTGTAGTTTACACTATAGAGTGATATTAACACTGGAGAGTATATACTGTAGTTTACACTATAGAGTGATATTAACACTGGAGAGTATATACTGTAGTTTACACTATAGTGATATTACTGTAGTTTACACTATAGAGTGATATTAACACTGGAGAGTATATACTGTAGTTTACACTATAGAGTGATATTAACACTGGAGAGTATATACTGTAGTTTACACTATAGAGTGATATTAACACTGGAGAGTATATACTGTAGTTTACACTATAGAGTGATATTAACACTGGAGAGTATATACTGTAGTTTACACTATAGAGTGATATTAACACTGGAGAGTATATACTGTAGTTTACACTATAGAGTGATATTAACACTGGATACTATAGTTTACTACACCATAGTTTTCACTATAGAGTGATATTAACACTGGAGAGTATATACTGTAGTTTTCACTATAGAGTGATATTAACACTGGAGAGTATATACTGTAGTTTACACTATAGAGTGATATTAACACTGGAGAGTATATACTGTAGTTTACACTATAGAGTCATATTAACACTGGAGAGTATATACTGGGTAGTTTACACTATAGAGTGATATTAACACTGGAGAGTATATACTGTAGTTTACACTATAGAGTGATATTAACACTGGAGAGTATATACTGTAGTTTACACTATAGAGTGATATTAACACTGAGAGTATATATATACTGTAGTTTACACTATAGAGTGATATTAACACTGGAGAGTATACTGTAGTTTACACTATATTAACTGTAGTTTACACTATAGAGTGATATTAACACTGGAGAGTATATACTGTAGTTTACACTATAGAGTGATATTAACACTGGAGAGTATATACTGAGTTTACACCATACCATAGGGTGAGTATTTATGAGGGCTCTGGGTCTGCTAGCAGGCAGAGGTAAGAGCGGGGTGTTCTGTCCCAGCCCAGAGCCCAGACCGGCCTTCACATTCTGGGTCAGGCGGTGGCAGGAGAAAAGCCTCTGTCCCAGCCCAAGCCTCAGCTCAACCCCTGACCTTCTGTCTCTGGGAAGAAAATAAAGATGCTTTCTGAAAAAAAGTGTCAATTCTCCAGCCTGTCCACAATAAAAAGGTTCTCTGCTGCCCACTGGAAGAGCCTCTGTCCCAGCCCAGAGCCCAGCTCAGAATTCACATTCTGGGTCTGCTACAGGAGCAGTAAGAGCCTCTGTCCCAGCCCAGAGCCCAGCTCAGAATTCACATTCTGGGTCTGCTACAGGAGCAGTAAGAGCCTCTGTCCCAGCCCAGAGCCCAGGTCCCAGGTCTGCCATTTAGTCAGAGCCCAGGTCCCAGGTCTGCCGTTTAGGCAGAGCCCAGGTCCCAGGCCTGCAGTTTAGTCAGAGCCCAGGTCCCATTCTGCAGTTTAGTCAGAGCCCAGGTCCCAGGTCTGCAGTTTAGTCAGAGCCCAGGTCCCAGGTCTGCCAGTTTAGTCAGAGCCCAGGTCCCAGGTCTGCCGTTTAGGCAGAGCCCAGGTCCCAGGCCTGCAGTTTAGTCAGAGCCCAGGTCCCAGGTCTGCCGTTTAGTCAGAGCCCAGGTCCCAGGTCTGCTGTTTAGTCAGAGCCCAGGTCCCAGGCCTGCAGTTTAGTCAGAGCCCAGGTCCCAGTTCTGCCGTTTAGTCAGAGCCCAGGTCCCAGGTCTGCTGTTTAGTCAGAGCCCAGGTCCCAGGCCTGCCGTTTAGTCAGAGCCCAGGTCCCAGGCCTGCCGTTTAGTCAGAGCCCAGGTCCCAGGCCTGCCGTTTAGTCAGAGCCCAGGTCCCAGGCCTGCCTTGTAGCAGCTCAGGCCCTGCTGCACCATGGAAGGTAAATAAACACCAGTTGAAACCCAGGGACACTACTTCCTCCGCTCAGTTGTGTTTTATCTATTGTGTCACAGAGGACTGTTAGGAGATGCTGGGGAGAAACAGGGAGTAGTTCTAGTAAATCAAATCAAATGTTACTGGTCACATGGTTAGCAGATGTTAATTAGTGTAGTGAAATGCTTGTGCTTCTAGTTCTGAAAATGCAGTAATAAGCAACGAGTAATCTAAACCTAACAATTCCACAACAACTACCTTATACACACACATCTAAAGGGGTGAATGAGAATATGTACATAGAAGTAAACTCAGCAAAAAAAGAAAAGTTTCTTTTTCAGGACCCTGTCTTTCAAAGATAATTAGTAAAAATTCAAATAACTTCACAGATCTTCATTGTAAAGGGTTTATACACTGTTTCCCAATGCTTGTTCAATGAACCATAAACAATTAATGTACATGCACCTGTGGAACGGTCGTTAAGACACTAACAGCAATTAAGGTCACAGTTATGAAAACTTAGGACACTAAAGAGGCCTTTCTACTGACTCTGAAAAACAACAAAAGGAAGATGCCCAGGGTCTCTGCTCATCTGTGTCAATGTGCCTTAGACATGCTGCAAGGAGGCATGAGGACTGCAGATGTGGCCAGGGCAATAAATTGCAATGTCCGTACTGTGAGAAGCCTAAGACAGCACTACAGAGAGACAGGATGGAGAGCTGATCATCCTCGCAGTGGTAGACCACATGTAACAACACCTGCACAGGATCCGAACATCACACTTGCGGGACAGGTACAGGATGGCAACAACAACTGCCCGAGTTACACCAGGAACGCACAATCCCTCATCAGTGCTCAGACTGTCCGCAATAGGCTAAGAGAGGCTGGACAGAGGGCTTGTAGGCCTGTTGTAAGGCAGGTCCTCAACCAGACATGACCGGCAACAACGTTGCCTATGGGCACAAACCCACCGTCGCTGGACCAGACAGGACTGGCAAAAAGTGCTCTTCACTGACGAGTCATAGTTTTGTCTCACCAGGGGTGATGGTCAGATTCACATTTATCGTCAAAGGAATGAGTGTTACACCGAGGCCTGTACTCTGGAGAGGGATCGATTTGGAGGTGAAGGGTCCGTCATGGTCTGGGGCGGTGTGTCACAGCATCATCTGACTGAGCTTGTTGTCATTGCAGGAAATCTCAACACTGTGCATTACAAGGAAGACATCCTCCTCCCTCATGTGGTACCCTTCCTGCAGGCTCATCCTGACATGACCCTCCAGCATGACAATGCCACCAGCCATACTGCTCGTTCTGTGTGTGATTTCCCGCCAGACCGGAATGTCAGTGTTCTGCCATGGCCAGTGAAGAGCCCGGATCTCAATCCCATTGAGCACATCTGGGACCTTAGATCGGAGGGTGAGGGCTAGGGTCAGGGCTAGGAATGTCTGGAAACTTGCAGGTGCCTTCTTGGAAGAGTGGGGTAACATCTCACAGCAAGAACTGGCACATCAGATGCACTGCAGTACTTAATGCAGCTGGTGGCCACACCAGATACTGACTGATACTTTTGATTTTGACCCCCCCTTTGTTCAGGGATGCATCATTCCATTTCTAATATATAATAATAATATAATAATAATATAATAATAATATAATAATAATAATATAATAATAATAATATAATAATAATAATATAATAATAATAATATAATAATAATAATATAATAATAATATAATAATAATAATATAATAATAATAATATAATAATAATATAATAATAATAATAATAATAATATAATAATATAATATAATAATAATAATAATAATAATAATATAATAATAATAATATAATAATAATAATAATAATATAATAATAATAATAATAATAATAATAATAATAATAATAATAATATAATAATAATAATATAATAATAATAATATAATAATAATAATATAATATAATAATAATAATAATAATAATATAATAATAATAATAATATAATAATAATAATATAATAATAATAATATAATAATAATAATATAATAATAATAATATAATAATAATAATATAATAATAATAATAATATAATAATAATAAATAATAATAATAATAATAATATAATAATAATAATAATATAATAATAATAATAATATAATAATAATAATAATATAATAATAATAATATAATAATATATGCCATTTAGTCACATGTCTATGGAACCTGTTCAGTTTATGTCTCAGTTGTTGAATCTTATGTTCATACAAATATACACGTTAAGTTTGCTGAAAATAAATGCAGTTGACAGTGAGAGGACGTTTCTTTTTTTGCTGAGTTTGTGGATGAGCGATGGCCGAGCGGTGTAGGCAAGGTGCAGTAGATGGTATAAAATACAGTATATACATGTGATATGAGCAATGGAAGATTAATGTGGCATTATATATAAGTGACTAGTGATCCATTTATTAAAGTGGCCTTTGATTGGGTCTCAATGTAGGCAGCAGCCTCTCTGAGTTAGTGATGGCTATTTAACAGTCTGATGGCCTTGAGATAGAAGCTGTTTTTCAGTCTCTCTGAGTTAGTGATGGCTATTTAACAGTCTGATGGCCTTGAGATAGAAGCTGTTTTTCAGCCTCTCTGAGTTAGTGATGGCTGTTTAACAGTCTGATGGCCTTGAGATAGAAGCTGTTTTTCAGTCTCTCTGAGTTAGTGATGGCTGTTTAACAGTCTGATGGCCTTGAGATAGAAGCTGTTTTTCAGCCTCTCTGAGTTAGTGATGGCTGTTTAACAGTCTGATGGCCTTGATAGCTGTTTTTTCAGTCTCTCGGTCCCAGCTTTGATGCACCTGTACTGACCTCGCCTTCTGGATGGCAGCGGGGTGAACAGGTCGTGGCTCGGGTGGTTGATGTCGTTGATGATCTTTTTGTCCTTCCTGTGACATCGGGTGCTGTAGGTGTCCTGGAGGGCAGGCAGAACACCGTGTCACCCTCTGGAGAGCCCTGTGGCTGCGGGTGGTGCAGCTGGTTGCCCCCGGTGATGTGTTGGGAACACCGTGTCACCCTCTGGAGAGCCCTGTGGCTGCGGGTGGTGCCGCTGGTTGCCCCCGGTGATGTGTTGGGAATACTCTGGAGAGCCCTGTGGCTGCGGGTGGTGTAGCTGCCTTGACAGGATGCTCTCCATTGTGCATCTGTAAAAGATTCTGAGGGTCTTCGGGGCCAAATATCTTCAGCCTCCTCCTAGTAGTAGTAGTTCTGTTGCCGTATGTTACCTCAGTGTTATGACAGGGTTACATAAGCCTAATGAAGACTTACGTACCTTATGACGGATGGGTCGATTCAAGTTTAACCACACACAACCTTACGCTGCAGAATACTACACTAACTACTACGTTACAGAAGTGAGATCCTCTGGGTTGTTTGGACCAATCTGAGATGAAGCAGAAGAGGACCGGGCCACAAGCCTGTCCCTGAACCCTCAGCACTCAGCAGATTCTACTCAGACCACACATTGATTTACTGTAAGTACATCCCTTCTAACAATTACTGCATTTCAATGCACACATGACAGTGGGATTAAAACTAACCCTCAGCACATAGCAGGATGACAAGCAGCATTTGAGAAAGCTGAAGAAAAATGTAGAGATACAGAGAGGAGAGATGAGGAGAGAAACGAGGAGAGAGACGGGGAGAGATGATGAGAGATGAGGAGAGAGACGAGGAGAGACGAGGAGAGATGAGAGACGAGAAGAGATGAGGAGAGAGACGAGGAGAGAGACGAGGAGAGAGACGAGGAGAAAGACTAGGAGAAAGACGAGGAGAGATGAGGAAAGAGACGAGGAGAGATGAGGAGAGACTAGGAGAGATGAGGAGAGACGAGGAGAGATGAGGAGAGACGAAGAGAGACGAGAAGAGATGAGGAGAGATGAGGAGAGAGATGAGGAGAGAGACGAGGAGAGAGACGAGGAGAAAGACGAGGAGAAAGACGAGGAGAAAGACGAGGAGAGATGAGGAAAGAGACGAGGAGAGATGAGGAGAGACTAGGAGAGATGAGGAGAGACGAGGAGAGATGAGAGACGAGAAGAGATGAGGAGAGATGAGGAGAGAGATGAGGAGAGAGACGAGGAGAGACGAGGAGAGATGAGAGATGAGAAGAGATGAGGAGAGATGAGGAGAGAGACGAGGAGAGAGACGAGGAGAAAGACGAGGAGAGATGAGGAAAGACGAAGAGAGAAGAGGAGAGAGACGAGGAGAGACGAGGAGAGATGAGAGACGAGAAGAGATGAGGAGAGACGAGGAGAGAGACAAGGAAAGAGACGAGGAGAGACGAGGAGAGATGAGGAGAGATGAGGAGAGAGATGAGGATAGATGAGGTGAGAGATGAAGAGAGATGAGAGAGATGAGGGGAGAGATGAAGAGAGAGACGAGTAGAGATGAGGAATGGGATGAGGAGAGAGACGAGGAGAGATGAGGAGAGATGAGGAGAGAGATGAGGAGAGAGATGAGGATATATGAGGTGAGAGATAAGGAGAGATGAGGAGAGAGACGAGGGGAAACCAGGGAGCTGAGTTTGAAGGGGACCAGCACACAGCAATCAGATGAGGGTCAGCTAGCCACACTGAGCAGAGAGGAGAGACGAGGGGAAACCAGGGAGCTGAGTTTGAAGGGGTCCAGCACACAGCTATCAGATGAGGGTCTTCTAGCCACACTTAGCAGAGGAAACAAACACAAAGCCCTGTCCCCTGCATGACTCCCCTGGTCCTGAAAAATCATTGTAAATATTATTTTTCTACGGAGACCCCAGGGGCCCCTCCTGTTCCTTGGATTCCCCAGCGAAGGAGAAGGAGACGTGGTGGAGGTGCTCATTAAACCACCAGATAGTGTTTGGTAAGCAGTTCTGACCACTGAATTCATTCCTGGACATGAACAGGGTCAGAACTAGCTTGGTACCGATCTGTCACACAACTAGCTTGGTACCGGTCTGTCACACACGACTGCTGCTGGAGGGCAATGACTGCTGCTGGAGGGGTATGACTGCTGCTGGATGGTTATGACTGCTGCTGGAGGGGTATGACTGCTGCTGGAGGGGTATGACTGCTGCTGGAGGGGGTATGACTGCTGCTGGAGGGGATATGACTGCTGCTAGCGGGGTATGACTGCTGCTGGAGGGGGTATGACTGCTGCTGGAGGGATATGACTGCTGCTGGAGGGATATGACTGCTGCTGGAGGGGTATGACTGCTGCTGGAGGGGATATGACTGCTGCTGGAGGGGATATGACTGCTGCTGGAGGGGATATGACTGCTGCTGGAGGGGATATGACTGCTGCTAGAGGGGGTATAAAATATATGCCATTTAGCAGACGCTTTTATCCAAAGCGACTTACAGTCATGTATGACTGCTGCTGGAGGGATATGACTGCTGCTAGAGGGGGTATGACTGCTGCTGGAGGGAGTATGACTGCTGCTGGAGGGGATATGACTGCTGCTGGGGTGGTATGACTGCTGCTGGAGGGGGTATGACTGCTGCTGGAGGGGGTATGACTGCTGCTGGAGGGGGTATGACTGCTGCTGGAGGGGTATGACTGCTACTGGAGGGGTATGACTGCTGCTGGGGTGGTATGACTGCTGCTGGGGTGGTATGACTGCTGCTGGAGGGGTATGACTGCTGCTGGAGGGGTATGACTGCTGCTGGAGGGGGTATGACTGCTGCTGGAGGGGGTATGACTGCTGCTGGAGGGGGTATGACTGCTGCTGGAGGGGTATGACTGCTGCTGGAGGGGTATGACTGCTGCTGGAGGGGGTATGACTGCTGCTGGAGGGGGTATGACTGCTGCTGGAGGGGGTATGACTGCTGCTAGAGGGGGTATGACTGCTGCTGGAGGGGGTATGACTGCTGCTGGAGGGGGTATGACTGCTGCTGGAGGGGGTATGACTGCTGCTGGAGGGGGTATGACTGCTGCATGAATGATCTTATGAAATCAGCCTGTATTTAAGGTGATATCGGTGATGCCAGTCGGAGCCGTAGTGGAACCCATGTCTGTATAGTGGAAACAGATTAAACCTCAAAACATAGAGCTGATAAGACGTGTTGCACCATTCTCTCAACCCTCAGACAATGGTAGAGGTGTGTTACTGTGGCCCTCAGACAATGGTAGAGGTGTGTTACTGTGGCCCTCAGACAATGGTAGAGGTGTGTTACTGTGGCCCTCAGACAATGGTAGAGGTGTGTTACTGTGGCCCTCAGGCAATGGTAGAGGTGATTACAGCAGTCTGTTACTGTGGCCCTCAGACAATGGTAGAGGTCTGTTACTGTGGCCCTCAGACAATGGTAGAGGTGATTACAGTAGTCTGTTACTGTGGCCCTCAGACAATGGTAGAGGTGATTACAGCAGTCTGTTACTGTGGCCCTCAGACAATGGTAGAGGTCTGTTACTGTGGCCCTCAGACAATGGTAGAGGTCTGTTACTGTGGCCCTCAGACAATGGTAGAGGTGTGTTACTGTGGCCCTCAGACAATGGTAGAGGTGTGTTACTGTGGCCCTCAGACAATGGTAGAGGTGTGTTACTGTGGCCCTCAGACAATGGTAGAGGTGTGTAACTGTGGCCCTCAGACAATGGTAGAGGTGTGTTACTGTGGCCCTCAGACAATGGTAGAGGTGTGTTACTGTGGCCCTCAGACAATGGTAGAGGTGTGTTACTGTGGCCCTCAGACAATGGTAGAGGTGTGTTACTGTGGCCCTCAGACAATGGTAGAGGTGTGTTACTGTGGCCCTCAGACAATGGTAGAGGTGTGTTACTGTGGCCCTCAGACAATGGTAGAGGTGTGTTACTGTGGCCCTCAGACAATGGTAGAGGTGATTACAGTGGTCTGTTACTGTGGCCCTCAGACAATGGTAGAGGTGATTACAGTGGTCTGTTACTGTGGCCCTCAGACAATGGTAGAGGTGTTAACAGCAGTCTGTTACTGTGGCCATCAGACAATGGTAGAGGTTTTTACAGTGGTCTGTTACTGTGGCCCTCAGACAATGGTAGAGGTGATTACAGCAGTCTGTTACTGTGGCCCTCAGACAAGCGGTCCGTTACTGTGGCCCTCAGACAATGGTAGAGGTGTTTACATCATTCTGTTACTGTGGCCCTCAGACAATGGTAGAGGTGATTACAGCAGTCTGTTACTGTGGCCATCAGACAATGGTAGAGGTGTTTACAGCAGTCTGTTACTGTGGCCCTCAGACAATGGTAGAGGTGTGTTACTGTGGCCCTCAGACAATGGTAGAGGTGTTTACAGCAGTCTGTTACTGTGGCCCTCAGACAATGGTAGAGGTGATTACAGCAGTCTGTTACTGTGGCCCTCAGACAATGGTAGAGGTGTTAACAGCAGTCTGTTACTGTGGCCCTCAGACAATGGTAGAGGTGATTACAGCAGTCTGTTACTGTGGCCCTCAGACAATGGAAGAGGTGTTTACAGCAGTCTGTTACTGTGGCCCTCAGACAATGGTAGAGGTGTGTTACTGTGGCCCTCAGACAATGGAAGAGGTGTTTACAGCGGTCTGTTACTGTGGCCCTGATGTTACGCTGATGAGGAAATCCACATGGCTCCAAATCAGCTAATTATTTACTGTATATCTATTTACTGCAAACAAATGCTTGCTGTCCTAGTTGACATTGAACAGGCCTTTCAACTCAGACTGCTCAGGATGAAATATGGGCTGTGTCCCATAAAGATCTTTACTCAGACTGCTCAGGATGAAATATGGGCTATGTCCCATAAAGATCTTTACTCAGACTGCTCAGGATGAAATATGGGCTGTGTCCCATAAAGATCTTTACTCAGACTGCTCAGGATGAAATATGGGCTATGTCCCATAAAGATCTTTACTCAGACTGCTCAGGATGAAATATGGGCTATGTCCCATAAAGATCTTTACTCAGACTGCTCAGGATGAAATATGGGCTATGTCCCATAAAGATCTTTACTCAGACTGCTCAGAATGAATGTCACATAAAAACATGGGCTATTTCCCATAAAGATCTTTACTCAGACTGCTCAGGATGAAATGTGGGTCTATGTCCCATAAAGATCTTTACTCAGACTGCTCAGGATGAAACATGGGCTATGTCCCATAAAGATCTTTACTCAGACTGCTCAGAATGAATGTCACATAAATATGTCACATAAATATATTTTCCGTGTGCCTCTTGCTTCCATCCTTCACCCTCTACTTTACTGTGTTAGAAGTCTCATATATTTCACCTGCATATCAGCTTCACTATTGATCAGGCCATTCTTACACCTCTGGACAATGTTGGTTTTCCACAGACGTGTGAAACATTTCCGTTATTTGAGCCACAAAGGAAGGTATTTCTAAACATTCTAACCCCCATAGCATTCCCAGAGGAATAGGACTGACAATACTTAGGAAACATTCTAACCCCCATAGCATTCCCAGAGGAATAGGACTGACAATACTTAGGAAACATTCTAACCCCCATAGCATTCCCAGAGGAATAGGACTGACAATACTTAGGAAACATTCTAACCCCCATAGCATTCCCAGAGGAATAGGACTGACAATACTTAGGAAACATTCTAACCCCCATAGCATTCCCAGAGGAATAGGACTGACAATACTTAGGAAACATTCTAACCCCCATAGCATTCCCAGAGGAATAGGACTGACAATACTTAGGAAACATTCTAACCCCCATAGCATTCCCAGAGGAATAGGACTGACAATACTTAGGAAACATTCTAACCCCCATAGCATTCCCAGAGGAATAGGACTGACAATACTTAGGAAACATTCTAACCCCCATAGCATTCCCAGAGGAATAGGACTGACAATACTTAGGAAACATTCTAACCCCCATAGCATTCCCAGAGGAATAGGACTGACAATACTTAGGAAACATTCTAACCCCCATAGCATTCCCAGAGGAATAGGACTGACAATACTTAGGAAACATTCTAACCCCCATAGCATTCCCAGAGGAATAGGACTGACAATGCAAATTATATATACAAGCATTTTGAGAGATGTATTTGACCTAAACTCTCTCACGTTCCAACTCCAACAGTGATGGTATTTGACCTAAACTCTCTCACGTTCCACCTCCAACAGTGATGGTATTTGACCTAAACTCTCTCACGTTCCACCTCCAACAGTGATGGTATTTGACCTAAACTCTCTCACGTTCCACCTCCAACAGTGAAGGTATTTGACCTGAACTCTCTCACGTTCCACCTCCAACAGTGATGGTATTTGACCTAAACTCTCTCACGTTCCACCTCCAACAGTGATGGTATTTGACCTAAACTCTCTCACGTTCCACCTCCAACAGTGATGGTATTTGACCTAAACTCTCTCACGTTCCACCTCCAACAGTGAAGGTATTTGACCTGAACTCTCTCACGTTCCACCTCCAACAGTGAAGGTATTTGACCTGAACTCTCTCACGTTCCACCTCCAACAGTGAAGGTATTTGACCTGAACTCTCTCACGTTCCACCTCCAACAGTGAAGGTATTTGACCTGAACTCTCTCACGTTCCACCTCCAACAGTGAAGATATTTGACCTGAACTCTCTCACGTTCCACCTCCAACAGTGAAGATATTTGACCTGAACTCTCTCACGTTCCACCTCCAACAGTGAAGGTATTTGACCTGAACTCTCTCACGTTCCACCTCCAACAGTGAAGGTATTTGACCTGAACTCTCTCACGTTCCACCTCCAACAGTGAAGATATTTGACCTGAACTCTCTCACGTTCCACCTCCAACAGTGAAGGCATTTGACCTGAACTCTCTCACGTTCCACCTCCAACAGTGAAGATATTTGACCTGAACTCTCTCACGTTCCACCTCCAACAGTGAAGATATTTGACCTGAACTCTCTCACGTTCCACCTCCAACAGTGAAGGTATTTGACCTGAACTCTCTCACGTTCCACCTCCAACAGTGAAGATATTTGACCTGAACTCTCTCACGTTCCACCTCCAACAGTGAAGGTATTTGACCTGAACTCTCTCACGTTCCACCTCCAACAGTGAAGATATTTGACCTGAACTCTCTCACGTTCCACCTCCAACAGTGAAGGTATTTGACCTGAACTCTCTCACGTTCCACCTCCAACAGTGAAGATATTTGACCTGAACTCTCTCACGTTCCACCTCCAACAGTGAAGGCATTTGACCTGAACTCTCTCACGTTCCACCTCCAACAGTGAAGATATTTGACCTGAACTCTCTCACGTTCCACCTCCAACAGTGAAGATATTTGACCTAAACTCTCTCACGTTCCACCTCCAACAGTGAAGGTATTTGACCTGAACTCTCTCACGTTCCACCTCCAACAGTGAAGGTATTTGACCTGAACTCTCTCACGTTTCACCTCCAACAGTGAAGGCATTTGACCTGAACTCTCTCACGTTTCACGTCCAACAGTGAAGATATTTGACCTGAACTCTCTCACGTTCCACGTCCAACAGTGAAGATATTTGACCTGAACTCTCTCACGTTCCACCTCCAACAGTGAAGATATTTGACCTAAACTCTCTCACGTTCCACCTCCAACAGTGAAGATATTTGACCTGAACTCTCTCACGTTCCACCTCCAACAGTGAAGATATTTGACCTGAACTCTCTCACGTTCCACCTCCAACAGTGAAGATATTTGACCTGAACTCTCTCACGTTCCACCTCCAACAGTGAAGGTATTTGACCTGAACTCTCTCACGTTCCACCTCCAACAGTGAAGGTATTTGACCTGAACTCTCTCACGTTTCACGTCCAACAGTGAAGATATTTGACCTGAACTCTCTCACGTTTCACGTCCAACAGTGAAGGTATTTGACCTGAACTCTCTCACGTTCCACCTCCAACAGTGAAGATATTTGACCTGAACTCTCTCACGTTCCACCTCCAACAGTGAAGATATTTGACCTGAACTCTCTCACGTTCCACCTCCAACAGTGAAGATATTTGACCTGAACTCTCTCACGTTCCACCTCCAACAGTGAAGATATTTGACCTGAACTCTCTCACGTTTCACGTCCAACAGTGAAGATATTTGTTCTGTGTTTCTCTGGTGGCTTGGAACATTTCCCGCTTCCGTTATGAACTCTGTCACTAACTGATGAATCACAGCAATGACTTGGCTAATCGCTTGCTGCTGAAACACTTTCTGCGAGCTGACAACAGTCGGATACTAACCACGTGCTGAAAGACTTTAAAGTGTTTTGTTGTCAAATGTTTATCTTTCACCGAGGGAAACGGACGAATGGACGCTTCATAGCAGCCTTATGTCGCAGATGGTTGACAGACAACGGTTGGCTGTCTGTTTGGGAATTTTACTCATTATATTTTTCATGACGATGAGCTATAGTTATCAACATGTAATAGTCATTCAGGTCGTTGAGAAACAGTTGATTTAGGACCTTTTTCAATGGCAAGAAATGACCTACTCTCTGGTGGTGAAAACATAGATCTACTCTCTCTCTGGTGAAAACATGATCTACTCTCTGTTTGTGGTGAAAACATAGATCTACTCTCTGGTGGTGAAAACATAGATCTACTCTCTGGTGATGAAAACATAGATCTACTCTCTGGTGATGAAAACATAGATCTACTCTCTGGTGGTGAAAACATAGATCTACTCTCTGGTGGTGAAAACATAGATCTACTCTCTGGTGGTGAAAACATAGATCTACTCTCTGGTGATGAAAACATAGATCTACTCTCTGGTGATGAAAACATAGATCTACTCTCTGGTGATGAAAACATAGACCTACTCTCTGGTGATGAAAACGTCCTTCTGTAGCTCAGTTGGTAGAGCATGGCGCTTGTAACGCCAGGGTAGTGGGTTCGATTCCCAGGACCACCCATACGTAGAATGTATGCACACATGACTGTAAGTCGCTTTGGATAAAAGCGTCTGCTAAATGGCATATATTATTATATATTATTATCTACTCTCTGGTGATGAAAACATAGACCTACTCTCTGGTGATGAAAACATAGATCTACTCTCTGGTGATGAAAACATAGACCTACTCTCTGGTGATGAAAACATAGACCTACTCTCTGGTGATGAAAACATAGATCTACTCTCTGGTGATGAAAACATAGATCTACTCTCTGGTGATGAAAACATAGATCTACTCTCTGGGGATGACAGTATAGACCTACACTCTGGGGATGACAGCATAGATCTACTCTCTGGTGATGAAAACATAGATCTACTCTCTGGTGATGAAAACATAGATCTACTCTCTGGTGATGAAAACATAGACCTACTCTCTGGGGATGACAGCATAGATCTACTCTCTGGTGATGAAAACATAGATCTACTCTCTGGTGATGAAAACATAGATCTACTCTCTGGTGATGAAAACATAGACCTACTCTCTGGTGATGAACACATAGATCTACTCTCTGGTGATGAAAACATAGATCTATTTTAATTAGAAGAGTGTTGTTATTAATGTCCCCTGATGAACAGGTACTTTGACAGAACTATGGGGCTGTTGTTATTAATGTCCCCTGATGAACAGGTACTTTGACAGAACTATGGGCTGTTGTTATTCGGTGGCGTTAGGTCACCACAGCAGAAAGACCTAATATCATAAAGTATTGCAGTGTGTCAACACTTAAAGTTCCCTCGGTCTGGAACAGCCGCTGTCTAACCAATGAGGACGTTGTTATTTTCAGAAACCTGTTGACACTAGTTGTTGAAGACATATTATATCCCAAACAGCTGTTTCTCCACGTTTATGGGGGTGAAAAGTCATGTATAAGTCTCCATAAAATAATGATTACATTTTTTAGCGACACGCCACTATATGCAAAGAATTAGCTAAAGAATTAGCAAGTCCTCTGCCTGTTGACGGAGGGTGAGCAGTACCTCCACACAGGACATCACACTGAAATAATCTGCCTGTTGACTAGCAGAGGACAGAGGGTGAGCAGTACCTCCTACCAGGAGACATTATCCATCCTCCTACCAGGAGACATGATAGTCCTCCTACCAGGAGACAGATCTACTCTCTGGTGATGAAAACGTCCTCCTACCAGGAGACATGATCCATCCTCCTACCAGGAGACATGATCCGTCCTCCTACCAGGAGACATGATCCGTCCTCCTACCAGGAGACATGATCCGTCCTCCTACCAGGAGACATGATCCGTCCTCCTACCAGGAGACATGATCCGTCCTCCTACCAGGAGACATGATCCGTCCTCCTACCAGGAGACATGATCCGTCCTCCTACCAGCTGTAAAGACTCGACATCCACATCACTAGAAAATGAGGCACATTTGTGGGTGTACTATCCCTTTACAGAGCTCATCAAATGCTCACCATGTTGGGATCATGTTGATGATCTGGAGGTGAACAGAGCTCATCAAATGCTCACCATGTTGATGATCTGAGGTGAACAGAGCTCATCAAATGCTCACCATGTTGATGATCTGGAGGTGAACAGAGCTCATCAAATGCTCACCATGTTGATGATCTGGAGGTGAACAGAGCTCATCAAATGCTCACCATGTTGATGATCTGGAGGTGAACAGAGCTCATCAAATGCTCACCATGTTGATGATCTGGAGGTGAACAGAGCTCATCAAATGCTCACCATCATGTTGATGATCTGGAGGTGAACAGAGCTCATCAAATGCTCACCATCATGTTGATGATCTGAGGTGAACAGAGCTCATCAAATGCTCACCATGTTGATGATCTGGAGGTGAACAGAGCTCATCAAATGCTCACCATCATGTTGATGATCTGGAGGTGAACAGAGCTCATCAAATGCTCACCATGTTGATGATCTGGAGGTGAACAGAGCTCATCAAATGCTCACCATCATGTTGATGATCTGGAGGTGAACAGAGCTCATCAAATGCTCACCATGTTGATGATCTGGAGGTGAACAGAGCTCATCAAATGCTCACCATGTTGATGATCTGGAGGTGAACAGAGCTCATCAAATGCTCACCATGTTGATGATCTGGAGGTGAACAGAGCTCATCAAATGCTCACCATCATGTTGATGATCTGGAGGTGAACAGAGCTCATCAAATGCTCACCATGTTGATGATCTGGAGGTGAACAGAGCTCATCAAATGCTCACCATCATGTTGATGATCTGGAGGTGAACAGAGCTCATCAAATGCTCACCATGTTGATGATCTGGAGGTGAACAGAGCTCATCAAATGCTCACCATCATGTTGATGATCTGGAGGTGAACAGAGCTCATCAAATGCTCACCATGTTGATGATCTGGAGTTGAACAGAGCTCATCAAATGCTCACCATGTTGATGATCTGGAGGTGAACAGAGCTCATCAAATGCTCACCATGTTGATGATCTGGAGGTGAACAGAGCTCATCAAATGCTCACCATCATGTTGATGATCTGGAGGTGAACAGAGCTCATCAAATGCTCACCATGTTGATGATCTGGAGGTGAACAGAGCTCATCAAATGCTCACCATCATGTTGATGATCTGGAGGTGAACATCTCACAGCGACATGTTTTTCACTGGCTAAGATGGCAAAACCTAATTATATGCTGTTCTGTGGAACTGTGAACTTGAGTCTAACAGACGATGTGCACCGTATGAAGTGATGGTCTGATAGAACAAACTGAGTCTAACAGACAGATGTTCAGGTGGTAGAGATGAACAATTTGACAACATCTGACAACAGTCAGGTAATCTGTGTAACTCACCATGATGTGGATCAAGGAGCCACAAGACCCAACTATTAACTATCCTAATGGATAACAGCACACACCTTCTGGAGGGCCGTCTTCTACCTTCAGCATTAGGACATTACACATCTCCAAAACCTCATGAGACCCAACTGTTAACTATCCTAATGGAGAACAGCACACACCTTCTGTAGGGCCGTCTTCTACCTTCAGCATTAGGACATTACACATCTCCAAAACCTCATGAGACCCAACTGTTAACTATCCTAATGGAGAACAGCACACACCTTCTGTAGGGCCGACTTCTACCTTCAGCATTAGGACATTACACATCTCCAAAACCTCATGAGACCCAACTGTTAACTATCCTAATGGATAACAGCACACACCTTCTGGAGGGCTGTCTTCTACCTTCAGCATTAGGACATTACACATCTCCAAAACCTCATGAGACCCAACTGTTAACTATCCTAATGGATAACAGCACACACCTTCTGTAGGGCCGTCTTCTACCTTCAGCATTAGGACATTACACATCTCCAAAACCTCATGAGACCCAACTGTTAACTATCCTAATGGATAACAGCACACACCTTCTGTAGGGCCGTCTTCTACCTTCAACATTAGGACATTACACATCTCCAAAACCTCATGAGACCCAACTGTTAACTATCCTAATGGATAACAGCACACACCTTCTGTAGGGCCGTCTTCTACCTTCAGCATTAGGACATTACACATCTCCAACCAAATGCCTGATTACACCATGTCTTAATGAAAGAACACTTACTCCATGATCTGATTCCAGACAGCCTCCTGTTGGGATGAAGTCATAATATCATCAAATGTGCACCATGTGATGATCTGATGTATGTTGATGTCTGGTGTATATATTATAGTATATGATGATGTCTTATATCCTGATGTCTGGTGTATATATTATAGTATTAGATGTCATAATATCCTGATGTCTGGTCCAAATTATAGTATTTGATGATGTCATAATAGAGCTGTCTGATGTCTATGTATATGGATATGATGAGTCATAATACCCACGTTGATGTCTGTGTATATATTATAGTATTTGATGATGTCATAATACCCTGATGTCTGGTGTATATATTATAGTGATGATTGATGATCTCAAAACCTCATCTGGTGTATATATTATAGTATAATGATGTCATAATATCCTGATGTCTGGTATATATTATAGTATATGATGATGTCATAATACCTGATGTCTGGTGTATATATTATAGTATAGATGATGTCATAATATCCTGATGTCTGGTGTATATATTATACCATTTGATGATGTCATAATATCATGATGTCTGGTGTATCTATTATAGTATTTGATGATGTCATTATATCCTGATGTCAGTTGTATATATTATAGTATATGATGATGTCATAATATCCTGATGTCATTATATACTGATGTCTCAAATGTCATATATTATAGTATATGATGATGTCATTATATCCTGATGTCTGTTGTATATATTATAGTATAATGATGTCATAATATGCTCATGTCATTATATCTGATGTCAGAGTGTATATATTATAGTATTAGATGATGTCATAATATCATGATGTCTGGTGTATATATTATAGTATTTGATGATGTCATAATACCCTGATGTCTGGTGTATATATTATAGTATATGATGATGTCATAAGACATCCTGATGTCTGGTGTATATATTATAGTATATGATGATGTCATAATATCCTGATGTCTGGCAAAATATATTATAGTATTTGATGATGTCATAATACCCTGATGTCTGGTGTATATATTATAGTATATGATGATGTCATAATATCCTGATGTCTGGTGTATATATTATAGTATTTGATGATGTCATAATACCCTGATGTCTGGTGTATATATTATAGTATTTGATGATGTCATAATACCCTGATGTCTGGTGTATATATTATAGTATTTGATGATGTCATTATATCCTGATGTCTGTTGTATATATTATAGTATATGATGATGTCATAATATCCTGATGTCATTATATACTGATGTCTGGTGTATATATTATAGTATATGATGATGTCATTATATCCTGATGTCTGTTGTATATATTATAGTATATGATGATGTCATAATATCCTGATGTCATTATATACTGATGTCTGGTGTATATATTATAGTATATGATGATGTCATTATATACTGATGTCTGTTGTATATATTATAGTATATGATGATGTCATTATATACTGATGTCTAGTGTATATATTATAGGATATGATGATGTCATTATATACTGATGTCTAGTGTATATATTATAGGATATGATGATGTCATAATATGATGATGTCATTATATACTGATGTCTGGTGTATATATTATAGTATATGATGATGTCATAATATCCTGATGTCTGGTGTATATATTATAGTATATGATGATGTCATTATATCCTGATGTCTGGTGTATATATTATAGTATATGATGATGTCATAATATCATGATGTCATTATATACTGATGTCTGGTGTATATATTATAGTATATGATGATGTCATAATATCCTGATGTCTGGTGTATATATTATAGTATATGATGATGTCATTATATCCTGATGTCTGGTGTATATATTATAGTATATGATGATGTCATAATACCCTGATGTCTGGTGTATATATTATAGTATATGATGATGTCATAATATCCTGATGTCTGGTGTATATATTATAGTATATGATGATGTCATAATACCCTGATGTCTGGTGTATATATTATAGTATATGATGATGTCATAATATCCTGATGTCTGGTGTATATATTATAGTATTTGATGATGTCATAATACCCTGATGTCTGGTGTATATATTATAGTATATGATGATGTCATAATAATGATGTCCTGATGTCTGGTGTATATATTATAGTATTTGATGATGTCATAATATCCTGATGTCTGGTGTATATATTATAGTATTTGATGATGTCATAATATCCTGATGTCTGGTGTATATATTATAGTATATGATGATGTCATAATACCCTGATGTCTGGTGTATATATTATAGTATTAGATGATGTCATAATATCCTGATGTCTGGTGTATATATTATAGTATATGATGATGTCATAATATCCTGATGTCTGGTGTATATATTATAGTATTTGATGATGTCATAATACCCTGATGTCTGGTGTATATATTATAGTATTTGATGATGTCATAATATCCTGATGTCTGGTGTATATATTATAGTATTTGATGATGTCATAATACCCTGATGTCTGGTGTATATATTATAGTATTTGATGATGTCATAATACCCTGATGTCTGGTGTATATATTATAGTATATGATGATGTCATAATACCCTGATGTCTGGTGTATATATTATAGTATTTGATGATGTCATAATACCCTGATGTCTGGTGTATATATTATAGTATATGATGATGTCATAATATCCTGATGTCTGGTGTATATATTATAGTATTTGATGATGTCATAATATCATGATGTCTGGTGTATATATTATAGTATTTGATGATGTCATTATATCCTGATGTCTGTTGTATATATTATAGTATATGATGATGTCATAATATCCTGATGTCATTATATACTGATGTCTGATGTATATATTATAGTATATGATGATGTCATTATATCCTGATGTCTGTTGTATATATTATAGTATATGATGATGTCATAATATCCTGATGTCATTATATCCTGATGTCTGGTGTATATATTATAGTATTAGATGATGTCATAATATCATGATGTCTGGTGTATATATTATAGTATTTGATGATGTCATAATACCCTGATGTCTGGTGTATATATTATAGTATATGATGATGTCATAATACCCTGATGTCTGGTGTATATATTATAGTATATGATGATGTCATAATATCCTGATGTCTGGTGTATATATTATAGTATTTGATGATGTCATAATACCCTGATGTCTGGTGTATATATTATAGTATATGATGATGTCATAATATCCTGATGTCTGGTGTATATATTATAGTATTTGATGATGTCATAATACCCTGATGTCTGGTGTATATATTATAGTATTTGATGATGTCATAATACCCTGATGTCTGGTGTATATATTATAGTATTTGATGATGTCATATACCTGATGTCTGTTGTATATATTATAGTATATGATGATGTCATAATATCCTGATGTCTGGTGTATATATTATACTGATGATGTCATAATACTGATGTCCTGATGTCTGGTGTATATATTATAGTATATGATGATGTCATAATATACTGATGTCTGGTGTATATATTATAGTATTTGATGATGTCATAATATCTGATGTCTAGTGTATATATTATAGTATTTGATGATGTCATTATATCCTGATGTCTGTTGTATATATTATAGTATATGATGATGTCATAATATGATGATGTCATTATATACTGATGTCTGGTGTATATATTATAGTATATGATGATGTCATTATATCCTGATGTCTGTTGTATATATTATAGTATATGATGATGTCATAATATCCTGATGTCATTATATATATTATAGGATATATATGTATAATATGATGATGTCATTATATACTGATGTCTGTTGTATATATTATAGTATATGATGATGTCATAATATCCTGATGTCTGTTGTATATATTATAGTATATGATGATGTCATTATATACTGATGTCTAGTGTATATATTATAGTATATGATGATGTCATAATATCCTGATGTCTGTTGTATATATTATAGTATATGATGATGTCATAATATCCTGATGTCTGTTGTATATATTATAGTATATGATGATGTCATAATATCCTGATGTCTGTTGTATATATTATAGTATTTGATGATGTCATAATACCCTGATGTCTGGTGTATATATTATAGTATATGATGATGTCATAATATCCTGATGTCTGGTGTATATATTATAGTATATGATGATGTCATAATATCCTGATGTCTGTTGTATATATTATAGTATATGATGATGTCATAATATCCTGATGTCTGTTGTATATATTATAGTATATGATGATGTCATTATATCCTGATGTCTGTTGTATATATTATAGTATTTGATGATGTCATAATATCATGATGTCATAATATAATGATGTCGCTGGTCTATATTATAGTATATGATGATGTCATTATATACTGATGTCTGGTGTATATATTATAGTATATGATGATGTCATAATATCATGATGTCATTTGTATATATTATAGTATTTGATGATGTCATAATATCATGATGTCATAATATAATGATGTCGCTGGTCTATATTATAGTATATGATGATGTCATAATATCCTGATGTCGTAATATAATGATGTCGCTGGTCTATATTATAGTATATGATGATGTCATAATATCATGATGTCATTTGTATATATTATAGGATATGATGATGTCATAATATCCTGATGTCGTAATATAATGATGTCGCTGGTCTATATTATAGTATATGATGATGTCATAATACCCTGATGTCTGGTGTATATATTATAGTATATGATGATGTCATAATATCCTGATGTCTGTTGTATATATTATAGTATATGATGATGTCATAATATCCTGATGTCTGTTGTATATATTATAGTATATGATGTCATTATATCCTGATGTCTGTTGTATATATTATAGTATTTGATGATGTCATAATATCATGATGTCATAATATAATGATGTCGCTGGTCTATATTATAGTATATGATGATGTCATAATATCCTGATGTCTGTTGTATATATTATAGTATATGATGATGTCATTATATCCTGATGTCTGTTGTATATATTATAGTATTTGATGTCATAATATCATGATGTCATAATATAATGATGTCGCTGGTCTATATTATAGTATATGATGATGTCATAATATAATGATGTCGCTGGTCTATATTATAGTATATGATGATGTCATAATATCCTGATGTCGTAATATAATGATGTCGCTGGTCTATATTATAGTATATGATGATGTCATAATATCATGATGTCATTTGTATATATTATAGTATTTGATGATGTCATAATATCATGATGTCATAATATAATGATGTCGCTGGTCTATATTATAGTATATGATGATGTCATAATATCCTGATGTCGTAATATAATGATGTCGCTGGTCTATATTATAGTATATGATGATGTCATAATATCATGATGTCATTTGTATATATTATAGTATTTGATGATGTCATAATATTGATGTCATAATATAATGATGTCGCTGGTCTATATTATAGTATATGATGATGATGATGTCATTTGTATATATTATAATGATATCATGATGTCATAATATAATGATGTCGCTGGTCTATATTATAGTATATGATGATGTCATAATATCCTGATGTCGTAATATAATGATGTTGCTGGTCTATATTATAGTATATGTTGATGTTTACTCTAACAATATAGCCGTTGAAGAAACTGCAGTCTCTGAGCAATTAAATCTTCACCTGAAATACAACCTCTTTCTTTAGAGAAAAAAAGTAGTTTTGTCAGTATTTAAAAGTGGAAGAGAAACCACCATTAGAGGCTTGAGGAGTCGTGGCTTTAACTCTCATTCTCAGCCAAACTTCATCTCTGCAAGAAATCAAAGCCTCTTTGTGCTGCTGCTTTAATCCTTTCTCTGACATATAGAGGGTGTACCTTCAAACTAGCTTTCACTACACTGACAACCATGCAAATTGCTAGGAGGTAGGATGTCATCTCATTGACATTGTTTGTTAGAAAAACACAGTGAACAGGAAAGGACCCGTCTTAGACGTTCCACACTCACCCTCCTCTCTGTGGAGCCAGGGTGGAATGGACGTTCCACAGTCACCCTCCCCTCTGTGGAGCCAGGGTGGAATGGACGTTCCACACTCACCCTCCCCTCTGTGGAGCCAGGGTGGAATGGACGTTCCACAGTCACCCTCCCCTCTGTGGAGCCAGGGTGGAATGGACGTTCCACAGTCACCCTCCCCTCTGTGAAGCCAGGGTGGAATGGACGTTCCACAGTCACCCTCCCCTCTGTGAAGCCAGGGTGGAATGGACGTTCCACACTCACCCTCCCCTCTGTGAAGCCAGGGTGGAATGGACGTTCCACACTCACCCTCCCCTCTGTGAAGCCAGGGTGGAATGGACGTTCCACACTCACCCTCCCCTCTGTGGAGCCAGGGTGGAATGGACGTTCCACACTCCCCTCTGTGAAGCCAGGGTGGAATGGACGTTCCACACTCACCCTCCCCTCTGTGGAGCCAGGGTGGAATGGACGTTCCACACTCCCCTCTGTGAAGCCAGGGTGGAATGGACGTTCCACAGTCACCCTCCTCTCTGTGAAGCCAGGGTGGAATGGACGTTCCACACTCACCCTCCCCTCTGTGGAGCCAGGGTGGAATGGACGTTCCACACTCACCCTCCCCTCTGTGGAGCCAGAGTGGAATTGTCACCAGCATTTTAATGACTGCTAGTTTCAGAAATGTTCCATCTGTTGCCAAACTCCGTCAATCTGCAGCTGTAATCTCACAGTATTGCTGCTGGAGGTTTCTGGACTGGGTTTATTCAGCAGGAGACCTGACTTTGAACACCCATCTCTCTTCCTCCACATTGTCCCATAATCACCACACTGCTCTGCATCCTCAAACAGCATCTCCTTCAATTATCATTTAAAATGCTAATTGTAGGCCCCCCAAGTGGCGCAGCGGTCTAAGGCATCACAGTGCTTGAGGTGTCACTGCAGACCCGGGTTCAATCCCAGGCTGTGTCACAACTGGCTGTGACTGGGAGTCCCATAGGGTGGCACACAACATGGAGCTCTATTCCACAGTACTACATAGAGCCATGACTACATGGAACTCTATTCCACAGTACTACATAGAGCCATGACTACATGGAACTCTATTCCACAGTACTACATAGAGCCATGACAACATGGAACTCTATTCCACAGTACTACATAGAGCCATGACTACATGGAACTCTATCCACAGTACTACACCATGACTACTGGAACTCATCCACAGAACCATGAGCCATGACTACATGGAACTCTATTCCACAGTACTACATAGAGCCATGACTACATGGAACTCTATTCCACAGTACTACATAGAGCCATGACTACATGGAACTCTATTCCACAGTACTACATAGAGCCATGACTACATGGAACTCTATTCCACAGTACTACATAGAGCCATGACTACATGGAACTCTATTCCACAGTACTACATAGAGCCATGACTACATGGAACTCTATTCCACAGTACTACATAGAGCCATGACTACATGGAACTCTATTCCACAGTACTACATAGAGCCATGACTACATGGAACTCTATTCCACAGTACTACATAGAGCCATGACTACATGGAACTCTATTCCACAGTACTACATAGAGCCATGACTACATGGAACTCTATTCCACAGTACTACATAGAGCCATGACTACATGGAACTCTATTCCACAGTACTACATAGAGCCATGACTACATGGAACTCTATTCCACAGTACTACATAGAGCCATGACTACATGGAACTCTATTCCACAGTACTACATAGAGCCATGACTACATGGAACTCTTTTCCATGACTACAGTACTACATAGAGCCATGACTACATGGAACTCTATTCCACAGTATTACATAGAGCCATGACTACATGGAACTCTATTCCACAGTACTACATAGAGCCATGACTACATGGAACTCTATTCCACAGTACTACATAGAGCCATGACTACATGGAACTCTTTTCCACAGTACTACATAGAGCCATGACTACATGGAACTCTATTCCACAGTACTACATAGAGCCATGACTACATGGAACTCTATTCCACAGTACTACATAGAGCCATGACTACATGGAACTCTATTCCACATCAGGTAACTGACGCAAGCAGTAGAATAAGATTGTAAAAAACACACCATGGTGATCAGAGTAGAGTAGGAACTGCTATCAACCACAGCCTTTTGATACCATGGTGACTCACAGTTTAATGTAGAACAGCCACTTCAAAAGGAGCTGGAACGATTTTCTGGTACTTGCTCCCCCATTTGGTCCCATAAATTACTGTTCAACCAAGTTTCAACCAGCCTCAGTCCTGAACATGCTCTAATGCCATCCTGATTGGTACGTTTCTCCTGTCAGCAGCATCTCTTTGGGAGAGGGTTGAGACGGTCAGAGTAGAGTGGAGGGGGATTGTAATAGGATGTGTTAGCCTCAACTTCCCAGGCAGTCTGCTCTCCTCTGGGCTGGTTCTGGGCTCGTCCCTGGCTTTGGTTAAAAAGACGCAGTTTAAATACGTGTTTTTTAAAGTTCATGTGTAGGACATGTCAGTATGGGGCGGTGATGATTTTAGGATGGGGCAATGTTCCGGTGATGGACAGCCAGTAAGCAGTCCCAGAGAACGTTGTAGCCCCCCGCTAATTGAAAACATTAAAGTTCTCATAACAACATGGAATCATACCCAAACCACAGATGAATGCTTTGTTGAACCAGAGGTAACATGTGATTAGGAGGAAATGGTTTGAACTTCTTCGAGGACAGATTTGTCCCGCTGAGGTAATATGTCTTTAATATGGTTGTTGTGGGCCTGGCTAAGTGTTCGAGGTATAACAGTATTCTCATGGTTGAAGAAAACATTTGTGACACTGCTGCATTATCGGGTATGGGTGGACGGGTATGGATGGGTATGGGTGGCTATGAATGTGTATGGGTGGGTATGGATGGGTATGGATGGGTATGGATGGGTATGGGTGGGTATGGATGGGTATGGATGGTATGGATGGGTATGGGTGGGTATGGGTGGTTATGGGTGGGTATGGGTGGGTATGGATGGGTATGGATGGTATGGATGGGTATGGGTGGGTATGGGTGGGTATGGGTGGGTATGGATGGGTATGGGTGGGTATGGATGGGTATGGATGGTATGGATGGTATGGGTGCTATGGATGGGTATGGATGGGTATGGATGGGTATGGGTGGGTATGGACGGGTATGGATGGTTATGGGTGGGTATGGATGGGTGTGGGTGGGTATGGGTGGGTATGGATGGTTATGGGTGGGTATGGATGGGTGTGGGTGGGTATGGATGGGTGTGGATGGTATGGGTGGGTATGGATGGGTATGGGTGGGTACGGATGGGTATGGGTGGGTATGGGTGGGTATGGATGGGTATGGATGGGTATGGGTGGACGGGTATGGGTGGGTATGGATGGGTATGGGTGGGTATGGATGGGTATGGATGGTATGGATGGTATGGGTGGGTGTGGATGGGTATGGGTGGGTATGGATGGGTATGGATGGTATGGATGGTATGGGTGGCTATGGATGGGTATGGGTGGGTATTGATGGGTATGGATGGTATGGATGGTATGGGTGTGTATGGATGGGTATAGATGGGTATGGGTGGCTATGGATGGGTATGGATGGGTATGGGTGGGTATGGATGGGTATGGATGGGTATGGGTGGTTATGGATGGGTATGGGTGGGTATGGATGGGTATGGGTGGGTATGGATGGGTATGGATGGGTATGGGTGGGTATGGACGGGTATGGATGGGTATGGGTGCGTATGGACGGGTATGGACAGGTATGACTGGGTATGGATGGGTATGGATGGGTATGGGTGGGTATGGATGGGTATGGGTGGGTATGGGTGGGTATAGGTGGGTATGGATGGTATGGATGGGTATGGGTGGGTATGGGTGGGTATAGGTGGGTATGGATGGTATGGATGGGTATGGGTGGGTATGGGTGGGTATGGATGGTTATGGGTGGGTATGGGTGTGTACGGATGGTATGGGTGGGTATGGATGGGTATGGGTGGGTATGGGTGGGTATGGATGGGTATGGATGGGTATGACTGGGTATGGGTGGGTATGGGTGGGTATGGATGGGTATGACTGGGTATGGGTGGCTATGACTGGGTATGGGTGGCTATGGATGGGTATGACTGGGTATGACTGGGTTGCAAGTTCAAATCCCCTTGCTGACAAGGTACAAATCTGTCGTTCTGCCCCTGAACAGGCAGTTAACCCACTGTTCCTAGGCCGTCATTGAAAATAAGAATGTGTTCTTAACTGACTTGCATGGTTAAAAAAAAACGTATATATATATATATATATATAATATATGTCCTTCTGCCCCTGAACAGGCAGTGTGGCTGTACGCTGTGGAGGCTGATGGCATTCTGGTTTATTATACAAACCAGCAGTGTGGCTGTACGCTGTCTAGGCTGATGGTATTCTGGTTTATTATACAAACCAGCAGTGTGGCTGTACGCTGTCTAGGCTGATGGCATTCTGGTTTATTATACAAACCAGCAGTGTGGCTGTACGCTGTCTAGGCTGATGGCATTCTGGTTTATTATACAAACCAGCTGGTGTACTCTGTCTAGGCTGAGGGCATTCTGGTTTATTATACAAACCAGCAGTGTGGCTGTACGCTGTCTAGGCTGACGGCCTTCTGGTTTATTATACAAACCAGCAGGTGTACGCTGTCTAGGCTGACGGTATTCTGGTTTATTATACAAACCAGCAGTGTGGCTGTACTCTGTCTAGGCTGATGGCATTCTGGTTTATTATACAAACCAGCAGTGTGGCTGTACGCTGTCTAGGCTGATGGCATTCTGGTTTATTATACAAACCAGCTGGTGTACGCTGTCTAGGCTGAGGGCATTCTGGTTTATTATACAAACCAGCAGTGTGGCTGTACGCTGTCTAGGCTGATGGCATTCTGGTTTATTATACAAACCAGCTGGTGTACGCTGTCTAGGCTGATGGTATTCTGGTTTATTATACAAACCAGCAGTGTGGCTGTACGCTGTGGAGACTGATGGCATTCTGGTTTATTATACCAACCAGCAGTGTGGCTGTACTCTGTCTAGGCTGATGGCATTCTGGTTTATTATACAAACCAGCAGTGTGGCTGTACTCTGTCTAGGCTGATGGCATTCTGGTTTATTATACAAACCAGCAGTGTGGCTGTACGCTGTCTAGGCTGATGGCATTCTGGTTTATTATACAAACCAGCAGTGTGGCTGTACGCTGTCTAGGCTGATGGCATTCTGGTTTATTATACAAACCAGCAGTGTGGCTGTACGCTGTCTAGGCTGATGGCATTCTGGTTTATTATACAAACCAGCAGTGTGGCTGTACGCTGTCTAGGCTGATGGCATTCTGGTTTATTATACAAACCAGCAGTGTGGCTGTACGCTGTCTAGGCTGATGGCATTCTGGTTTATTATACAAACTAGCTGGTGTACTCTGTCTAGGCTGAGGGCATTCTGGTTTATTATACAAACCAGCTGGTGTATGCTGTCTAGGCTGAGGGCATTCTGGTTTATTATACAAACCAGCAGTGTGGCTGTACGCTGTCTAGGCTGATGGCATTCTGGTTTATTATACAAACCAGCTGGTGTACTCTGTCTAGGCTGAGGGCATTCTGGTTTATTATACAAACCAGCAGTGTGGCTGTACGCTGTCTAGGCTGAGGGCATTCTGGTTTATTATACAAACCAGCAGTGTGGCTGTACGCTGTCTAGGCTGAGGGCATTCTGGTTTATTATACAAACCAGCAGTGTGGCTGTACGCTGTCTAGGCTGAGGGCATTCTGGCATTCTGGCATTTGGTTTATTATACAAACCAGCAGTGTGGCTGTACGCTGTCTAGGCTGATGGCATTCTGGTTTATTATACAAAAACGCTGTCTAGGCTGAGGGCATTCTGGTTTATTATACAAACCAGCAGTGTGGCTGTACGCTGTGGAGACTGATGGCATTCTGGTTTATTATACAAACCAGCAGTGTGGCTGTACTCTGTCTAGGCTGATGGCATTCTGGTTTATTATACAAACCAGCAGTGTGGCTGTACTCTGTCTAGGCTGATGGCATTCTGGTTTATTATACAAACCAGCAGTGTGGCTGTACGCTGTCTAGGCTGATGGCATTCTGGTTTATTATACAAACCAGCAGTGTGGCTGTACGCTGTCTAGGCTGATGGCATTCTGGTTTATTATACAAACCAGCAGTGTGGCTGTACGCTGTCTAGGCTGATGGCATTCTGGTTTATTATACAAACCAGCAGTGTGGCTGTACGCTGTCTAGGCTGATGGCATTCTGGTTTATTATACAAACCAGCAGTGTGGCTGTACGCTGTCTAGGCTGATGGCATTCTGGTTTATTATACAAACTAGCTGGTGTACTCTGTCTAGGCTGAGGGCATTCTGGTTTATTATACAAACCAGCTGGTGTATGCTGTCTAGGCTGAGGGCATTCTGGTTTATTATACAAACCAGCAGTGTGGCTGTACGCTGTCTAGGCTGATGGCATTCTGGTTTATTATACAAACCAGCTGGTGTACTCTGTCTAGGCTGAGGGCATTCTGGTTTATTATACAAACCAGCAGTGTGGCTGTACGCTGTCTAGGCTGAGGGCATTCTGGTTTATTATACAAACCAGCAGTGTGGCTGTACGCTGTCTAGGCTGAGGGCATTCTGGTTTATTATACAAACCAGCAGTGTGGCTGTACGCTGTCTAGGCTGAGGGCATTCTGGTTTATTATACAAACCAGCAGGTGTACGCTGTCTAGGCTGAGGGCATTCTGGTTTATTATACAAACCAGCAGTGTGGCTGTACGCTGTCTAGGTTGATGGCATTCTGGTTTATTATACAAACCAGCAGGTGTACGCTGTCTAGGCTGAGGGCATTCTGGTTTATTATACAAACCAGCAGTGTGGCTGTACGCTGTCTAGGCTGAGGGCCTTCTGGTTTATTATACAAACCAGCAGGTGTACGCTGTCTAGGCTGAGGGCATTCTGGTTTATTATACAAACCAGCAGTGTGGCTGTACGCTGTCTAGGCTGAGGGCATTCTGGTTTATTATACAAACCAGCAGTGTGGCTGTACGCTGTCTAGGCTGATGGTATTCTGGTTTATTATACAAACCAGCAGGTGTACGCTGTCTAGGCTGATGGTATTCTGGTTTATTATACAAACCAGCAGGTGTACGCTGTCTAGGCTGATGGTATTCTGGTTTATTATACAAACCAGCAGTGTGGCTGTACGCTGTCTAGGCTGATGGTATTCTGGTTTATTATACAAACCAGCAGGTGTACGCTGTCTAGGCTGATGGTATTCTGGTTTATTATACAAACCAGCAGTGTGGCTGTACGCTGTCTAGGCTGATGGTATTCTGGTTTATTATACAAACCAGCAGTGTGGCTGTACGCTGTCTAGGCTGAGGGCATTCTGGTTTATTATACAAACCAGCAGTGTGGCTGTACTCTGTCTAGGCTGAGGGCATTTTGGTTTATTATACAAACCAGCAGTGTGGCTGTACGCTGTCTAGGCTGAGGGCATTCTGGTTTATTATACAAACCAGCAGTGTGGCTGTACGCTGTCTAGGCTGAGGGCATTCTGGTTTATTATACAAACCAGCAGTGTGGCTGTACGCTGTCTAGGCTGAGGGCATTCTGGTTTATTATACAAACCAGCAGTGTGGCTGTACGCTGTCTAGGCTGAGGGCATTCTGGTTTATTATACAAACCAGCAGTGTGGCTGTACGCTGTCTAGGCTGAGGGCATTCTGGTTTATTATACAAACCAGCAGTGTGGCTGTACGCTGTCTAGGCTGATGGCATTCTGGTTTATTATACAAACCAGCAGTGTGGCTGTACGCTGTCTAGGCTGATGGTATTCTGGTTTATTATACAAACCAGCAGGTGTACGCTGTCTAGGCTGATGGTATTCTGGTTTATTATACAAACCAGCAGTGTGGCTGTACGCTGTCTAGGCTGATGGTATTCTGGTTTATTATACAAACCAGCAGTGTGGCTGTACGCTGTCTAGGCTGAGGGCATTCTGGTTTATTATACAAACCAGCAGTGTGGCTGTACTCTGTCTAGGCTGAGGGCATTCTGTTTATTATACAAACCAGCAGTGTGGCTGTACGCTGTCTAGGCTGAGGGCATTCTGGTTTATTATACAAACCAGCAGTGTGGCTGTACGCTGTCTAGGCTGAGGGCATTCTGGTTTATTATACAAACCAGCAGTGTGGCTGTACGCTGTCTAGGCTGAGGGCATTCTGGTTTATTATACAAACCAGCAGTGTGGCTGTACGCTGTCTAGGCTGATGGTATTCTGGTTTATTATACAAACCAGCAGTGTGGCTGTACGCTGTCTAGGCTGATGGCATTCTGGTTTATTATACAAACCAGCAGGTGTACGCTGTCTAGGCTGATGGTATTCTGGTTTATTATACAAACCAGCAGTGTGGCTGTACGCTGTCTAGGCTGATGGTGAGGGCCTTCTGGTTTATTATACAAACCAGCAGGTGGTTTAGGCTGAGGGCATTCTGGTTTATTATACAAACCAGCAGTGTGGCTGTACGCTGTCTAGGCTGAGGGCATTCTGGTTTATTATACAAACCAGCAGTGTGGCTGTACGCTGTCTAGGCTGATGGTATTCTGGTTTATTATACAAACCAGCAGTGTACGCTGTCTAGGCTGATGGTATTCTGGTTTATTATACAAACCAGCAGGTGTACGCTGTCTAGGCTGATGGTATTCTGGTTTATTATACAAACCAGCAGTGTGGCTGTACGCTGTCTAGGCTGATGGTATTCTGGTTTTTATTATACAAACCAGCAGTGTGGCTGTACGCTGTCTAGGCTGATGGTATTCTGGTTTATTATACAAACCAGCAGTGTGGCTGTACGCTGTCTAGGCTGAGGGCATTCTGGTTTATTATACAAACCAGCAGTGTGGCTGTACTCTGTCTAGGCTGAGGGCATTCTGGTTTATTATACAAACCAGCAGTGTGGCTGTACGCTGTCTAGGCTGAGGGCATTCTGGTTTATTATACAAACCAGCAGTGTGGCTGTACGCTGTCTAGGCTGAGGGCATTCTGGTTTATTATACAAACCAGCAGTGTGGCTGTACGCTGTCTAGGCTGAGGGCATTCTGGTTTATTATACAAACCAGCAGTGTGGCTGTACTCTGTCTAGGCTGAGGGCATTCTGGTTTATTATACAAACCAGCAGTGTGGCTGTACGCTGTCTAGGCTGAGGGCATTCTGGTTTATTATTGTGGCTGTACGCTGTCTAGGCTGAGGGCATTCTGGTTTATTATACAAACCAGCAGTGTGGCTACGCTGTCTAGGCTGATGGTATTCTGGTTTATTATACAAACCAGCAGGTGACGCTGTCTAGGCTGATGGTATTCTGGTTTATTATACAAACCAGCAGTGTGGCTGTACGCTGTCTAGGCTGAGGGCATTCTGGTTTATTATACAAACCAGCAGTGTGGCAGACTCTGTCTAGGCTGAGGGCATTCTGGTTTATTATACAAACCAGCAGTGTGGCTGTACGCTGTCTAGGCTGAGGGCATTCTGGTTTATTATACAAACCAGCAGTGTGGCTGTACGCTGTTAGGCTGAGGGCATTCTATACAAACCAGCAGTGTGGCTGTACGCTGTCTAGGCTGAGGGCATTCTGGTTCATTTACAAACCTGGTCTAGGCTGATGGTATTCTGGTTTATTATACAAACCAGCAGTGTGGCTGTACGCTGTCTAGGCTGATGGCATCCTGGTTTATTATACAAACCAGCAGTGTGGCTGTACGCTGTCTAGGCTGATGGCATTCTGGTTTATTATACAAATCAGCAGTGTGGCTGTACGCTGTCTAGGCTGATGGCATTCTGGTTTATTATACAAACCAGCAGTGTGGCTTACGCTGTCTAGGCTGATGGTATTCTGGTTTATTATACAAACCAGCAGTGTGGCTTACGCTTCTAGGCTGAGGGCATTCTGGTTTATTATACAAACCAGCAGTGGCTGGTGTAGGCTGATGGCATTCTGGTTTATTTACAAACCAGCACGCTGTCTAGGCTGATGGTATTCTGGTTTATTATACAAACCAGCAGTGTGGTGTACGCTGTCTAGGCTGAGGGCATTCTGTTTATTATACAAACCAGCTGGTGTACTCTGTAGGCTGAGGGCATTCTGTTTATTATACAAACCAGCAGTGTGGCTGTACGCTGTGGAGGCTGAGGGCATTCTGGTTTATCTGCCTTTGACAAATGAAGTGACTAATCACTCTGGAGGAATGTGAGGGCAGAGGACCATTCTACTACTTATCCTTCCAGACATAATGAATATGACAGACCTCTCTCTCCTCATATACACAGAACAGTTTGACCTCTCTCTCCTCTCATATACACACCAGGGTCTTTGTTGACATCTGTTTACACTGGTCCACATGGTCTGGGCCTTAACTGCAATATGATCTCTCAGTGAGGTGGAGAATTTTATGTTTAAATAATGGTGTTTAAACGGTAGAAATTCATCTTAATGTGAAGTCACATCTGAAGGTGTGAAGGGTTCTGGTTTTGATTTGACACAGTCAAAGATTGTGGTTTTGATTTGACACAACAGAGGGGTGTGGTTTTGATTTGACACAACAGAGGGGTGTAGTTTTGATTTGACACAACAGAGGGGTGTGGTTTAGATTTGACACAAAGAGGGGTGTGGTTTTGATTTGACACAACAGAGGGGTGTGGTTTAGATTTGACACAACAGAGGGGTGTGGTTTAGATTTGACACAACAGAGGGGTGTGGTTTTGATTTGACACAAGGAGGGGTGTGGTTTTGATTTGACACAACAGAGGGGTGTGGTTTTGATTTGACACAACAGAGGGGTGTGGTTTTGATTTGACACAACAGAGGGGTGTGGTTTTGATTTGACACAACAGAGGGGTGTGGTTTTGATTTGACACAACAGAGGGTGTGGTTTTGATTTGACACAACAGTGGGTGTGGTTTGATTTGACACAGTGAGGGTGTGGTTTTGATTTGACACAACAGAGGGGTGTGGTTTTGATTTGACACAACAGAGGGGTGTGGTTTTGATTTGACACAACAGAGGGGTGTGGTTTTGATTTGACACAACAGAGGGGTGTGGTTTTGATTTGACACAGTGAAAGGATGTGGTTTTGATTTGACACAGTGAAAGGTTGTGGTTTTGATTTGACACAGTGAAAGGTTGTGGTTTTGATTTGACACAGTGAAAGGTTGTGGTTTTGATTTGACACAGTGAAAGGTTGTGGTTTTGATTTGACACAGTGAAAGGTTGTGGTTTTGATTTGACACAGTGAAAGGTTGTGGTTTTGATTTGACACAGTGAAAGGTTGTGGTTTTGATTTGATACAGTGAAAGGATGTGGTTTTGATTTGACACAGTGAAAGGTTGTGGTTTTGATTTGACACAGTGAAGGTTGTGGTTTTGATTTGACACAGTGAAAGGTTGTGGTTTTGATTTGACACAGTGAAAGGTTGTGGTTTTGATTTGACACAGTGAGGTTGTGGTTTTGATTTGACACAACAGAAGGTTGTGGTTTTGATTTGACACAACAGAGGTTGTGGTTTGATTTGACACAAGGAGGGTGTGGTTTTGATTTGACACAACAGAGGGTGTGGTTTTGATTTGACACAACAGAGGGTTGTGGTTTTGATTTGAAACAGTGGGTGTGGTTTTGATTTGACACAACAGAGGGGTGTGGTTTTGATTTGACACAACAGAGGGGTGTGGTTTTGATTTGACACAACAGAGGGGTGTGGTTTTGATTTGACACAACAGAGGTTGTGGTTTTGATTTGACACAACAGAGGGGTGTGGTTTTGATTTGACACAACAGAGGGGTGTGGTTTTGATTTGACACAACAGAGGGGTGTGGTTTTGATTTGACACAACAGAGGGGTGTGGTTTTGATTTGACACAACAGAGGGGTGTGGTTTTGATTTGACACAACAGAGGGATGTGGTTTTGATTTGACACAACAGAGGGATGTGGTTTAGATTTGACACAACAGAGGGATGTGGTTTAGATTTGACACAGTGAAAGGATGTGGTTTAGATTTGACACCAGGAGGGTTGTGGTTTTGTTTGTGAGTTAGGAAGACTGAAGAGAGAATAAGTTGTGCAAGGCATAAAAAATATACCTTAGTCAGCATATAAATTAACTAATATATTATTCTACTTATACTTTTCATGGACATATCAAAGTTATTTCACAATATTTTCTCAGACAATGGGGCCTGAAATCCATAAAGAGTAAAAGGTTTATGTGACTTTAAGTTACAGAGAGGAGAATGGAGCGTTGCTATGCGTAGTTCCGCTTGTCTCTCTCCTAACAGCTGACGGAGAGGAAGAGGCCATTTTAAGTCTGGTCGTCTCTGTCAACCTCTCAGCTAGACGACAGGACCAGTGATGAGGCTTCTAAAGGAGGAACTCCCCGCTCCTTAAGGAGGAAATATGCTTCAAATACTATGACTGGATGAGTCAGATACCATGACTGGATGAGTCAGATACCATGACTGGATGAGTCAAATACCATGACTGGATGAGTCAGATACCATGACTGGATGAGTCAGATACCATGACTGGATGAGTCAAATACCATGACTGGATGAGTCAGATACCATGACTGGATGAGTCAGATACCATGACTGGATGAGTCAAATACCATGACTGGATGAGTCAGATACCATGACTGGATGAGTCAAATACCATGACTGGATGAGTCAGATAGCATGACTGGATGAGTCAGATAGCATGACTGGATGAGTCAGATACCATGACTGGATGAGTCAAATACCATGACTGGATGAGTCAGATACTATGACTGGATGAGTCAGATACTATGACTGGATGAGTCAGATACCATGACTGGATGAGTCAAATACCATGACTGGATGAGTCAGATACCATGACTGGATGAGTCAGATACCATGACTGGATGAGTCAAATACCATGACTGGATGAGTCAGATACCATGACTGGATGAGTCAGATAGCATGACTGGATGAGTCAAATACCATGACTGGATGAGTCAGATAGCATGACTGGATGAGTCAGATAGCATGACTGGATGAGTCAGATACCATGACTGGATGAGTCAAATACCATGACTGGATGAGTCCATGACTGGATGAGTCAGATACCATGACTGGATGAGTCAGATACCATGACTGGATGAGTCAAATACCATGACTGGATGAGTCAAATACCATGACTGGATGAGTCAAATACCATGACTGGATGAGTCAGATACCATGACTGGATGAGTCAGATACCATGACTGGATGAGTCAAATACCATGACTGGATGAGTCAGATACCATGACTGGATGAGTCAGATACCATGACTGGATGAGTCAGTTACCATGACTGGATGAGTCAGATACCATGACTGGATGAGTCAGATACCAAGACTGGATGAGTCAAATACCATGACTGGATGAGTCAAATACCATGACTGGATGAGTCAAATACCATGACTGGATGAGTCAAATACCATGACTGGATGAGTCAGATACCATGACTGGATGAGTCAGATACCATGACTGGATGAGTCAAATACCATGACTGGATGAGTCAGATACCATGACTGGATGAGTCAGATACCATGACTGGATGAGTCAGATACCATGACTGGATGAGTCAGATACCATGACTGGATGAGTCAGATACCATGACTGGATGAGTCAGATACCATGACTGGATGAGTCAGATACCATGACTGGATGAGTCAGATACCATGACTGGATGAGTCAAATACCATGACTGGATGAGTCAGATAGCATGACTGGATGAGTCAGATACCATGACTGGATGAGTCAGATACCATGACTGGATGAGTCAGATACCATGACTGGATGAGTCAGATACCATGACTGGATGAGTCAAATACAATGACTGGATGAGTCAGATACCATGACTGGATGAGTCAGATACCAGCGAGTGGTCGCATCTGCACGTCGCTCCAACGGGTAGTATAACTTTTTCATTATATTTCATTATATCACAACGGTTTGATTTGTCTTATCTTAGCAATTTCTTCTCAGCTAGCTACATAGCCGTCTTTGTATCAAAGATAATTGCGTAATTATCGTATTTCGCCGTCCTAACGTAGTCTTCACTAGCCAGCTAGCTAACGTCCACTGATTAGCTGCACTGAGAAACTATTACTATTACACTCAACTGAACGACTTGATTAATTTAGTGTTAGCTACCTACATAGCTGTCTTTGCTGTCTTCGTATCATCGTATCATCGTATCCAAGATAATTGTGTTGTTTAGGTTTAGAGTGTGTAGTCTTAGAGTGATTATCTTAATTTACCGAGGTTAGCTAGCCAGCTATTTGTCGTCCTTAACGTAGGTGACTCTGCTAGCTAGCCAACTCTGCTAGCTAGCCAACAGCTAGCCAACGCTAGCCAACGCCAACGTCTTCTGTATAGAACTCAACTACCCGGTCGCATTCACAGGTTGTATCACTTTTTCACTTCATTTCATTACAGTACAACGGTTTGATTTGTTTGATCGTAGCTAGCTACTTAGCTAGCTACATAGCCGTCTTTGTATCAAAGATAATTGGGTAGTCTAGAGCGATTTTCTAGGTTCGCTAGCCATCTATTGTCGTTCTTTAACGCAACGTAACGTAAACAACACTGCTAGCTAGCCTGCTAGCCCCGAATAGCAACACTGCAGAAACTATTACACTCAACGGAACGACTTGATTAGTGTAGTGTCAACAACGCACCCACTGCCAGCTGGCCTACTTCAGCAGTACTGTATCATTTTAATCATTTTAGTCAATAAGATTCTTGCTACGTAGCTTAACTTTCTGAACATTCGAGACGTGTAGTCCACTTGTCATTCCAATCTCCTTTGCATTAGCGTAGCCTCTTCTGTAGCCTGTCAACTATGTGTCTGTTTATCCCTGTTCTCTCCTCTCTGCACAGACCATACAAACGCTCCACACGCGTGGCCGCGGCCACCCTACTCTGGTGGTCCCAGCGCACGACCCACGTGGAGTTCCAGGTCTCCGGTAGCCTCTGGAACTGCCAATCTGCGGTCAACAAGGCAGAGTTCATCTCAGCCTATGCCTCCCTCCAGTCCCTCGACTTCTTGGCACTGACGGAAACATGGATCACCACAGACAACACTGCTACTCCTACTGCTCTCTTCGTCCGCCCACGTGTTCTCGCACACCCCGAGAGCGTCTGGTCAGCGGGGTGGTGGCACCGGGATCCTCATCTCTCCCAAGTGGTCATTCTCTCTTTCTCCCCTTACCCATCTGTCTATCGCCTCCTTTGAATTCCATGCTGTCACAGTTACTAGCCCTTTCAAGCTTAACATCCTTATCATTTATCGCCCTCCAGGTTCCTCGGAGAGTTCATCAATGAGCTTGATGCCTTGATAAGCTCCTTTCCTGAGGACGGCTCACCTCTCACAGTTCTGGGCGACTTTAACCTCCCCACGTCTACCTTTGACTCTTTCCTCTCTGCCTCCTTCTTTCCACTCCTCTCCTCTTTTGACCTCACCCTCTCACCTTCCCCCTACTCACAAGGCAGGCAATACGCTCGACCTCATCTTTACTAGATGCTGTTCTTCCACTAACCTCACTGCAACTCCCTCCAAGTCTCCGACCACTGCCTTGTATCCTTTTCCTCTCGCTCTCATCCAACACCTCCCACACTGCCCCTACTCGGATGGTATCGCGCCATCCCAACCTTCGCTCTCTCTCCCCCGCTACTCTCTCCTCTTCCATCCTATCATCTCTTCCCTCCGCTCAAACCTTCTCCCACCTATCTCCTGATTCTGCCTCCTCAACCCTCCTCTCCTCCCTCTCTGCATCCCTTGACTCTCTATGTCCCCTATCCTCCAGGCCGGCTCGGTCCTCCCCTCCCGCTCCGTGGCTCGATGACTCATTGCGAGCTCACAGAACAGGGCTCCGGGCAGCCGAGCGGAAATGGAGGAAAACTCGCCTCCCTGCGGACCTGGCATCCTTTCACTCCCTCCTCTCTACATTTTCCTCCTCTGTCTCTGCTGCTAAAGCCACTTTCTACCACGCTAAATTCCAAGCATCTGCCTCTAACCCTAGGAAGCTCTTTGCCACCTTCTCCTCCCTCCTGAATCCTCCGCCCCCCTCCTCCCTCTCTGCAGATGACTTCGTCAACCATTTTGAAAAGAAGGTCGACGACATCCGATCCTCGTTTGCTAAGTCAAACGACACCGCTGGTTCTGCTCACACTGCCCTACCCTGTGCTCTGACCTCTTTCTCCCTCTCTCTCCAGATGAAATCTCGCGTCTTGTGACGGCCGGCCGCCCAACAACCTGCCCGCTTGACCCTATCCCCTCCTCTCTTCTCCAGACCATTTCCGGAGACCTTCTCCCTTACCTCACCTCGCTCATCAACTCATCCCTGACCGTTGGCTACGTCCCTTCCGTCTTCAAGAGAGCGAGAGTTGCACCCCTTCTGAAAAAACCTACACTCGATCCCTCCGATGTCAACAATTACAGACCAGTATCCCTTCTTTCTTTTCTCTCCAAAACTCTTGAACGTGCCGTCCTTGGCCAGCTCTCCCGCTATCTCTCTCTGAATGACCTTCTTGATCCAAATCAGTCAGGTTTCAAGACTAGTCATTCAACTGAGACTGCTCTCCTCTGTATCACGGAGGCGCTCCGCACTGCTAAAGCTAACTCTCTCTCCTCTGCTCTCATCCTTCTAGATCTATCGGCTGCCTTCGATACTGTGAACCATCAGATCCTCCTCTCCACCATCTCCGAGTTGGGCATCTCCGGCGCGGCCCACACTTGGATTGCGTCCTACCTGACAGGTCGCTCCTACCAGGTGGCGTGGCGAGAATCTGTCTCCTCACCACGCGCTCTCACCACTGGTGTCCCCCAGGGCTCTGTTCTTGGCCCTCTCCTATTCTCGCTATACACCAAGTCACTTGGCTCTGTCATAACCTCACATGGTCTCTCTTATCATTGCTATGCAGACGACACACAATTAATCTTCTCCTTTCCCCTTCTGATGACCAGGTGGCGAATCGCATCTCTGCATGTCTGGCAGACATATCAGTGTGGATGACGGATCACCACCTCAAGCTGAACCTCGGCAAGACGGAGCTGCTCTTCCTCCGGGAAGGACTGCCCGTTCCATGATCTCGCCATCACGGTCGACAACTCCATTGTGTCCTCCTCCCAGAGCGCCAAGAACCTTGGCGTGATCCTGGACAACACCCTGTCGTTCTCAACTAACATCAAGGCGGTGGCCCGTTCCTGTAGGTTCATGCTCTACAACATCCGCAGAGTACGACCCTGCCTCACACAGGAAGCGGCGCAGGTCCTAATCCAGGCACTTGTCATCTCCCGTCTGGATTACTGCAACTCGCTGTTGGCTGGGCTCCCTGCCTGTGCCATTAAACCCCTTCAACTCATCCAGAACGCCGCAGCCCGTCTGGTGTTCAACCTTCCCAAGTTCTCTCACGTCACCCCGCTCCTCCGTTCTCTCCACTGGCTTCCAGTTGAAGCTCGCATCCGCTACAAGACCATGGTGCTTGCCTACGGAGCTGTGAGGGGAACGGCACCTCAGTACCTCCAGGCTCTGATCAGGCCCTACACCCAAACAAGGGCACTGCGTTCATCCACCTCTGGCCTGCTCGCCTCCCTACCACTGAGGAAGTACAGCTCCCGCTCAGCCCAGTCAAAACTGTTCGCTGCCCTGGCCCCCCAATGGTGGAACAAACTCCCTCACGACGCCAGGACAGCGGAGTCAATCACCACCTTCCGGAGACACCTGAAACCCCACCTCTTTAAGGAATACCTAGGATAGGTTAAGTAATCCCTCTCACCCCACCCCCCCTAAGTTTTAGATGCACTATTGTTAAGTGACTGTCCCACTGGATGTCATAAGGTGAATGCACCAATTTGTAAGTCGCTCTGGATAAGAGCGTCTGCTAAATGACTTAAATGTAATGTAAATGTCAAATACCATGACTGGATGAGTCAAATACCATGACTGGATGAGTCAGATACCACGACTGGATGAGTCAGATACCATGAATGGATGAGTCAGATACCATGACTGGATGAGTCAGATACCATGACTGGATGAGTCAAATACCATGACTGGATGAGTCAGATACCATGACTGGATGAGTCAGATACCATGACTGGATGAGTCAGTTACCATGACTGGATGAGTCAGATACCATGACTGGATGAGTCAGATACCATGACTGGATGAGTCAAATACCATGACTGGATGAGTCAGATACCATGACTGGATGAGTCAAATACCATGACTGGATGAGTCAGATACCATGACTGGATGAGTCAGATACCATGACTGGATGAGTCAAATACCATGACTGGATGAGTCAGATACCATGACTGGATGAGTCAGATACCATGACTGGATGAGTCAAATACCATGACTGGATGAGTCAGATACCATGACTGGATGAGTCAGATACCATGACTGGATGAGTCAGATACCATGACTGGATGAGTCAGATACCATGACTGGATGAGTCAGATACCATGACTGGATGAGTCAAATACCATGACTGGATGAGTCAAATACCATGACTGGATGAGTCAAATATTATGACTAGATGAGTCAGTTGGAGAATTTAATCACCAGAGGTTGTTAGCCTCGACCATGTACAGCCACCAGAGGTTGTACAGCCACCAGAGGTTGTCAGCCTCCACTGTGTACAGCCACCAGAGGTTGTCAGCCTCCACCGTGTACAGCCACAAGGAGGTTGTCAGCCTCCACCGTGTACAGCCACCATCGGTTGTCAGTCTCCACCGTGTACAGCCTCCAGAGTTGGTCAGCCTCCACCATGTACAGCCACCAGAGGTTGTACAGCCACCAGAGGTTGTTAGCCTCCACCGTGTACAGCCACCAGAGATTGTCAGCCTCCACCATGTACAGCCCCCAGAGGTTGTCAGCCTCCACCATGTACAGCCACCAGAGGTTGTACAGCCACCAGCGGTTGTCAGCCTCCACCATGTACAGCCACCAGAGGTTGTACAGCCACCAGAGGTTGTCAGCCTCCACCGTGTACAGCCACCAGAGGTTACCAGCCTCCACCGTGTACAGCCACCAGAGGTTGTCAATCTCGACCGTGTACAGCCACCAGAGGTTGTACAGCCACCAGAGGTTGTCAGCCTCCACCGTGTACAGCCACCAGAGGTTGTACAGCCACCAGAGGTTGTCAGCCTCCACCATGTACAGCCACCAGAGGTTGTCAGCCTCCACCATGTACAGCCACCAGAGGTTGTCAGCCTCCACCGTGTACAGCCACCAGAGGTTGTCAGCCTCCACCGTGTACAGCCACCAGAGGTTGTCATCCTCCACCATGTACAGCCACCAGAGGTTGTCAGCCTCCACCGTGTACAGCCACCAGAGGTTGTCAGCCTCCACCGTGTACAGCCACCAGGGGTTGTCAGCCTCCACCATGTACAGCCACCAGAGGTTGTCAGCCTCCACCGTGTACAGCCACCAGAGGTTGTCAGCCTCGACCGTGTACAGCCACCAGAGGTTACCAGCCTCCACCATGTACAGCCACCAGAGGTTGTACAGCCACCAGCGGTTGTCAGCCTCCACCATGTACAGCCACCAGAGGTTGTACAGCCACCAGAGGTTGTCAGCCTCCACCGTGTACAGCCACCAGAGGTTACCAGCCTCCACCGTGTACAGCCACCAGAGGTTGTCAATCTCGACCGTGTACAGCCACCAGAGGTTGTACAGCCACCAGAGGTTGTCAGTCTCCACCGTGTACAGCCACCAGAGGTTGTACAGCCACCAGAGGTTGTCAGCCTCCACCATGTACAGCCACCAGAGGTTGTCAGCCTCCACCATGTACAGCCACCAGAGGTTGTCAGCCTCCACCGTGTACAGCCACCAGAGGTTGTCAGCCTCCACCGTGTACAGCCACCAGAGGTTGTCATCCTCCACCATGTACAGCCACCAGAGGTTGTCAGCCTCCACCGTGTACAGCCACCAGAGGTTGTCAGCCTCCACCGTGTACAGCCACCAGGGGTTGTCAGCCTCCACCATGTACAGCCACCAGAGGTTGTCAGCCTCCACCGTGTACAGCCACCAGAGGTTGTCAGCCTCGACCGTGTACAGCCACCAGAGGTTACCAGCCTCCACCGTGTACAGCCACCAGAGGTTGTCAGCCACCACCATGTACAGCCACCAGAGGTTGTCAGCCTCCACCGTGTACAGCCACCAGAGGTTGTACAGCCACCAGAGGTTGTCAGCCTCCACCGTGTACAGCCACCAGAGGTTGTCAGCCTCCACCGTGTACAGCCACCAGAGGTTACCAGCCTCCACCGTGTACAGCCACCAGAGGTTGTCAGCCTCGACCGTGTACAGCCACCAGAGGTTGTATAGCCACCAGAGGTTGTCAGCCTCCACCATGTACAGCCACCAGAGTTGGTCAGCCTCCACCATGTACAGCCACCAGAGGTTGTCAGCCTCCACCGTGTACAGCCACCAGAGGTTGTAGAGCCACCAGAGGTTGTCAGCCTCCACCATGTACAGCCACCAGAGGTTGTCAGCCTCCACTGTGTACAGCCACCAGAGGTTGTCAGCCTCCAACGTGTACAGCCACCAGAGGTTGTCAGCCTCCAACGTGTACAGCCACCAGAGGTTGTCAGCCTCCAACGTGTACAGCCAGCAGAGGTTGTCAGCCTCCACCGTGTACAGCCACCAGAGGTTGTCAGCCTCCACCGTGTACAGCCACCAGAGGTTGTCAGCCTCCACCGTGTACAGCCACCAGAGGTTGTCATCCTCCACCGTGTACAGCCACCAGAGTTGGTCAGCCTCCACCGTGTACAGCCACCAGAGGTTGTCAGCCTCCACCGTGTACAGCCACCAGAGGTTGTCAGCCTCCACCGTGTACAGCCACCAGAGGTTGTCAGCCTCCACCGTGTACAGCCACCAGAGGTTGTCAGTCTCCACCATGTACAGCATCCAGAGGTTGTCAGCCTCCACCATGTACAGCCACCAGAGGTTGTACAGCCACCAGCGGTTGTCAGCCTCCATCATGTACAGCCACCAGAGGTTGTACAGCCACCAGAGGTTGTCAGCCTCCACCGTGTACAGCCACCAGAGGTTGTCAGCCTCCACCGTGTACAGCCACCAGAGGTTGTCAGCCTCCACCGTGTACAGCCACCAGAGGTTGTCAGCCTCCACCGTGTACAGCCACCAGAGTTGGTCAGTCTCCACCGTGTACAGCCACCAGAGGTTGTCAGCCTCCACCATGTACAGCCACCAGAGGTTGTCAGCCTCCACCGTGTACAGCCACCAGAGTTGGTCAGCCTCCACCGTGTACAGCCACCAGAGGTTGTCAGCCTCCACCGTGTACAGCCACCAGAGTTGGTCAGCCTCCACCGTGTACAGCCACCAGAGGTTGTCAGCCTCCACCGTGTACAGCCACCAGAGGTTGTCAGCCTCCACCGTGTACAGCCACCAGAGGTTGTCAGCCTCCACCGTGTACAGCCACCAGAGGTTGTCAGCCTCCACCGTGTACAGCCACCAGAGGTTGTCAGCCTCCACCATGTACAGCATCCAGAGGTTGTCAGCCTCCACCATGTACAGCCACCAGAGGTTGTACAGCCACCAGCGGTTGTCAGCCTCCACCATGTACAGCCACCAGAGGTTGTACAGCCACCAGAGGTTGTCAGCCTCCACCGTGTACAGCCACCAGAGGTTGTCATCCTCCACCGTGTACAGCCACCAGAGTTGGTCAGCCTCCACCGTGTACAGCCACCAGAGGTTGTCAGCCTCCACCGTGTACAGCCACCAGAGGTTGTAGAGCCACCAGAGGTTGTCAGCCTCCACCATGTACAGCCACCAGAGGTTGTCAGCCTCCACCGTGTACAGCCACCAGAGTTGGTCAGCCTCCACTGTGTACAGCCACCAGCGGTTGGGCGACTAAGACGTTCCATAGAGTAAACATTACTGACTGTAGACCAGACCTAAACTACCACATTACTGACTGTAGACCAGACCTAAACTACCACATTACTGACTGTAGACCAGACCTAAACTACCACATTACTGTACGAGCTGGGAGACCAGACCTAAACTACCACATTACTGACTGTAGACCAGACCTAAACTACCACATTACTGACTGTAGACCAGACTTAAACTACCACATTACTGTACGAGCTGGGAGACCAGACCTAAACTACCACATTACTGACTGTAGACCAGACTTAAACTACCACATTACTGTACGAGCTGGGAGACCAGACCTAAACTACCACATTACTGACTGTAGACCAGACCTAAACTACCACATTACTGACTGTAGACCAGACTTAAACTACCACATCACTGACTGTAGACCAGACCTTAAACTACCACATTACTGACTGTAGACCAGACCTAAACTACCACATTACTGACTGTAGACCAGACCTAAACTACCACATTACTGACTGTAGACCAGACCTAAACTACCACATTACTGTACGAGCTGGGAGACCAGACCTAAACTACCACATTACTGACTGTTAACCAGACCTAAACTACCACATTACTGACTGTAGACCAGACTTAAACTACCACATTACTGACTGTAGACCAGACCTAAACTACCACATTACTGACTGTAGACCAGACCTAAACTACCACATTACTGACTGTAGACCAGACCTAAACTACCACATTACTGACTGTAGACCAGACCTAAACTACCACATTACTGTACGAGCTGGGAGACCAGACCTAAACTACCACATTACTGACTGTAGACCAGACCTAAACTACCACATTACTGACTGTAGACCAGACCTAAACTACCACATTACTGACTGTAGACCAGACCTAAACTACCACATTACTGACTGTAGACCAGACCTAAACTACCACATTACTGTACGAGCTGGGAGACCAGACCTAAATACCTGTTTTCACTTTGTCATTACAGAATATTGTGGTGATTGATTATGACAAAAACACTGGTCTAAGCAGTTATAAACAACCAGTATAATACACTGGTCTAAGCAGTTATAAACAACCAGTATAATACACTGGTCTAAGCAGCTATAAACAACAACTAGTATAATACACTGGTCTAAGCAGCTATAAACAACTAATATAATACACTGGTCTAAGCAGCTATAAACAACAACTAGTATAATACACTGGTCTAAGCAGCTATAAACAACCAGTATAATACACTGGTCTAAGCAGTTATAAACAACCAGTATAATACACTGGTCTAAGCAGCTATAAACAACAACCAGTATAATACACTGGTCTAAGCAGCTATAAACAACTAGTATAATACACTGGTCTAAGCAGCTATAAACAACCAGTATAATACACTGGTCTAAGCAGCTATAAACAACTAGTATAATACACTGGTCTAAGCAGCTATAAACAACCAGTATAATACACTGGTCTAAGCAGCTATAAACAACCAGTATAATACACTGGTCTAAGCAGCTATAAACAACCAGTATAATACACTGGTCTAAGCAGCTATAAACAACCAGTATAATACACTGGTCTAAGCAGCTATAAACAACCAGTATAATACACTGGTCTAAGCAGCTATAAACAACTAGTATAATACACTGGTCTAAGCAGCTATAAACAACCAGTATAATACACTGGTCTAAGCAGCTATAAACAACCAGTATAATACACTGGTCTAAGCAGCTATAAACAACCAGTATAATACACTGGTCTAAGCAGCTATAAACAACAACCAGTATAATACACTGGTCTAAGCAGCTCTCAACAACCAGTATAATACACTGGTCTAAGCATCTCTCAACAACAACCAGTATAATACACTGGTCTAAGCAGTTATAAACAACCAGTATAATACACTGGTCTAAGCAGCTATAAACAACCAGTATAATACACTGGTCTAAGCAGCTATAAACAACAACCAGTATAATACACTGGTCTAAGCAGCTATAAACAACAACCAGTATAATACACTGGTCTAAGCAGCTATAAACAACCAGTATAATAAACTGGTCTAAGCAGCTATAAACAACAACCAGTATAATACACTGGTCTAAGCAGCTATAAACAACCAGTATAATACACTGGTCTAAGCAGCTATAAACAACAACCAGTATAATACACTGGTCTAAGCAGCTATAAACAACCAGTATAATACACTGGTCTAAGCAGCTATAAACAACAACCAGTATAATACACTGGTCTAAGCAGCTATAAACAACAACCAGTATAATACACTGGTCTAAGCAGCTATAAACAACAACCAGTATAATACACTGGTCTAAGCAGCTATAAACAACAACCAGTATAATACACTGGTCTAAGCAGCTATAAACAACAACCAGTATAATACACTGGTCTAAGCAGCTATAAACAACAACCAGTATAATACACTGGTCTAAGCAGCTATAAACAACCAGTATAATACACTGGTCTAAGCAGCTATAAACAACAACTAGTATAATACACTGGTCTAAGCAGCTATAAACAACCAGTATAATACACTGGTCTAAGCAGCTATAAACAACCAGTATAATACACTGGTCTAAGCAGCTATAAACAACCAGTATAATACACTGGTCTAAGCAGCTATAAACAACTAGTATAATACACTGGTCTAAGCAGCTATAAACAACCAGTATAATACACTGGTCTAAGCAGTTATAAACAACCAGTATAATACACTGGTCTAAGCAGCTATAAACAACTAGTATAATACACTGGTCTAAGCAGCTATAAACAGCCAGTATAATACACTGGTCTAAGCAGCTATAAACAACCAGTATAATACACTGGTCTAAGCAGCTATAAACAACCAGTATAATACACTGGTCTAAGCAGCTATAAACAACTAGTATAATGCACTGGTCTAAGCAGCTATAAACAACCAGTATAATACACTGGTCTAAGCAGCTATAAACAACAACTAGTATAATACACTGGTCTAAGCAGCTATAAACAACAACCAGTATAATACACTGGTCTAAGCAGCTATAAACAACCAGTATAATACACTGGTCTAAGCAGCTATAAACAACAACCAGTATAATACACTGGTCTAAGCAGCTATAAACAACAACCAGTATAATACACTGGTCTAAGCAGCTATAAACAACAACCAGTATAATACACTGGTCTAAGCAGCTATAAACAACAACTAGTATAATACACTGGTCTAAGCAGCTATAAACAACTAATATAATACACTGGTCTAAGCAGCTATAAACAACAACCAGTATAATACACTGGTCTAAGCAGCTATAAACAACCAGTATAATACACTGGTCTAAGCAGCTATAAACAACTAGTATAATACACTGGTCTAAGCAGCTATAAACAACAACCAGTATAATACACTGGTCTAAGCAGCTATAAACAACCAGTATAATACACTGGTCTAAGCAGCTATAAACAACCAGTATAATACACTGGTCTAAGCAGCTATAAACAACAACTAGTATAATACACTGGTCTAAGCAGCTATAAACAACCAGTATAATACACTGGTCTAAGCAGCTATAAACAACTAGTATAATAAACTGGTCTAAGCAGCTATAAACAATGAGTATAATAAACTGGTATAAGCAGCTATAAACAACAACTAGTATAATACACTGGTCTAAGCAGCTATAAACAACTAGTATAATACACTGGTCTAAGCAGCTATAAACAACCAGTATAATACACTGGTCTAAGCAGCTATAAACAACCAGTATAATACACTGGTCTAAGCAGCTATAAACAACCAGTATAATACACTGGTCTAAGCAGCTATAAACAACAACTAGTATAATGCACTGGTCTAAGCAGCTATAAACAACCAGTATAATACACTGGTCTAAGCAGCTATAAACAACTAGTATAATACACTGGTCTAAGCAGCTATAAACAACCAGTATAATACACTGGTCTAAGCAGCTATAAACAACCAGTATAATACACTGGTCTAAGCATCTATAAACAACAACCAGTATAATACACTGGTCTAAGCAGCTATAAACAACAACCAGTATAATACACTGGTCTAAGCAGCTATAAACAACCAGTATAATACACTGGTCTAAGCAGCTATAAACAACTAGTATAATACACTGGTCTAAGCAGCTATAAACAACCAGTATAATACACTGGTCTAAGCAGCTATAAACAACAACTAGTATAATACACTGGTATAAGCAGCTATAAACAACTAGTATAATACACTGGTCTAAGCAGCTATAAACAACCAGTATAATACACTGGTCTAAGCAGCTATAAACAACCAGTATAATACACTGGTCTAAGCAGCTATAAACAACCAGTATAATACACTGGTCTTAGCAGCTATAAACAACCAGTATAATACACTGGTCTAAGCATCTATAAACAACAACCAGTATAATACACTGGTCTAAGCAGCTATAAACAACAACCAGTATAATACACTGGTCTAAGCAGCTATAAACAACCAGTATAATACACTGGTCTAAGCAGCTATAAACAACTAGTATAATACACTGGTCTAAGCAGCTATAAACAACCAGTATAATACACTGGTCTAAGCAGCTATAAACAACAACTAGTATAATACACTGGTATAAGCAGCTATAAACAACCAGTATAATACACTGGTCTAAGCAGCTATAAACAACTATGGAGTTCACCTCTATGTGAGAATACACTACAGCACTCTACAGTAATGACCCATGGAGTTCACCTCTATGTGAGAATACACTACAGCTCTCTACAGTAATGACCCATGGAGTTCACCTCTATGTGAGAATACACTACAGCTCTCTACAGCCCATGGAGTTCACCTCTATGTGAGAATACACTACAGCACTCTACAGCCCATGGAGTTCACCTCTATGTGAGAATACACTACAGCTCTCTACAGTAATGACCCATGGAGTTCACCTCTATGTGAGAATACACTACAGCTCTCTACAGTAATGACCCATGGAGTTCACCTCTATGTGAGAATACACTACAGCTCTCTACAGCCCATGGAGTTCACCTCTATGTGAGAATACACTACAGCACTCTACAGTAATGACCCATGGAGTTCACCTCTATGTGAGAATACACTACAGCACTCTACAGTAATGACCCATGGAGTTCACCTCTATGTGAGAATACACTACAGCACTCTACAGTAATGACCCATGGAGTTCACCTCTATGTGAGAATACACTACAGCTCTCTACAGTAATGACCCATGGAGTTCACCTCTATGTGAGAATACACTACAGCACTCTACAGTAATGACCCATGGAGTTCACCTCTATGTGAGAATACACTACAGCTCTCTACAGTAATGACCCATGGAGTTCACCTCTATGTGAGAATACACTACAGATCTCTACAGTAATGACCCATGTAGTTCACCTCTGTGTGAGAATACACTACAGCACTCTACAGTAATGACCCATGGAGTTCACCTCTATGTGAGAATACACTAGAGCACTCTACAGTAATGACCCATGGAGTTCACCTCTATGTGAGAATACACTACAGCTCTCTACAGTAATGGAGTTCACCTCTATGTGAGAATACACTACAGCTCTCTACAGCCCATGGAGTTCACCTCTATGTGAGAATACACTACAGCTCTCTACAGTAATGACCCATGGAGTTCACCTCTGTGTGAGAATACACTACAGCTCTCTACAGTAATGACCCATGGAGTTCACCTCTATGTGAGAATACACTACAGCTCTCTACAGCCCATGGAGTTCACCTCTATGTGAGAATACACTACAGCTCTCTACAGTAATGACCCATGGAGTTCACCTCTATGTGAGAATACACTACAGCACTCTACAGCCCATGGAGTTCACCTCTATGTGAGAATACACTACAGCTCTCTACAGCCCATGGAGTTCACCTCTATGTGAGAATACACTACAGCACTCTACAGTAATGACCCATGGAGTTCACCTCTATGTGAGAATACACTACAGCTCTCTACAGTAATGGAGTTCACCTCTATGTGAGAATACACTACAGCTCTCTACAGTAATGACCCATGGAGTTCACCTCTATGTGAGAATACACTACAGCTCTCTACAGTAATGACCCATGGAGTTCACCTCTATGTGAGAATACACTACAGCACTCTACAGCCCATGGAGTTCACCTCTATGTGAGAATACACTACAGCTCTCTACAGCCCATGTTTATGTATAGATGTTTGAGAAGGGGAGTTGTGGCAGAAGGAAAGGCTGCAAGGTTGACAATGAGTTCAAAGTCATTCAAAGTAATGCAGGATCAAAAGGATGTCGGGGGGAAAGTTTGAAGGACAGGACATTGGTTATGTTTCCCCAGTAACCAACAGTGAGGTAAGGAGTAGAGGCAGACCTGAGTGAGCTGAAGCCCCCCCCGAGACTCTCACTGCCTTTCACACTTCTAGATATAGTCTAGAAAACACAGGCTTTTGTAGTGAGACTGTGATTAAACAACAAAGGGAGAAGCTGTGGAGAGCAGAGCAGGAGATTGTTAGGAAGGACACACAGAGGTCAACGTTGTAGGAGAACAATGACAGATGCAATACAATCAAATTCATAGCGGCATCCAGCTCAGCCCATCTGTCAACAGCGTCTCAGGGTCCTGTGAATCTCCAGAAGAATGAGGGGAAACGGAGCGAAGGAGAAGGCGTACAGAAGGAGGTAGAGTCGGTAACAGTTTCAGTGCCGAGGTATTTGCCTGGGAGCTGGGCTTGACAGATTAGTCCTCTGCCCAGACGGAGTGTTGCGTGGCTGAAACAAGAGCTAGCTTTTTGGAGCAGCGTAACACAAACCCTGGGTAGTCAGCAGCATTAGGGATGGAAAGAGATCCCTTGATGAAAGTGAGGGGGGGCCGTGCTCCACCTTTCATGTTTCCATAGGTTTTATATGGAGGGCCCACAGACGGCGCTGCAGACAGAAATGACAGACAATTAAGATTGCACAAAAGGAGAGGGAAATTCAGTATCGGGCTACATGACCCCTGCTCGCCGACAGTATTTCAATGCATACGGGCCGCCTTTTATAATGAAATTCTTCAGAACCTGTGCAAAATAAGGTCTGTAAGCTGCAGCATGGGTTAAACTAACCATAGCGCTCTATACCTGGTGGACCCCGGCTTTATAACCTGCATGAATCAAAGAGGCAATAGAAGAGGGTTTAATGTGGAAATAAACCTCTGGCTTTCTACATATCAAAGACCAGATAAACTTATGAAGTTTAATTCATATGTTTTATTCCTCCAAAAACTGGCCATTTGTGCTGGCTGGTCCAGAACGATAGCAGGCCCGATAACGATCCGGATTCAACACCTCCACGGAATCGGAATCCATTTTGAAAAGAGAACTGGCTTGGAAAAATAAATTAACCTCACCTCGTCGCCAGTCGCCAGGGGAGAGGGATTCTCTGTGAATGTCCGTCTCAGGGATTTCAGTCTCCATAACTAGGACATCATGGTTTTGAGCGCAGGTAGGCGGGGACAGTGTGATGCACACCTGACTCCAGACAGAATATGACATCTGCGAGGGAAATGTCTGAGTTTGGAATGAGATTTAATATTCTGACTAATATCACAGCGAGCAGGTGAGCTCAGCGGGTTTTCATTCTGTAGCTAGTTGGATCTCTCTGTCACCTCTACGGTTGGTGGAGAAGGAGCAGCAGATAGTTCCCTGCCACGAGGAGAACCTGTCACCTCTACGGTTGGTGGAGAAGGAGCAGCAGATAGTCCCTGCCACGAGGAGAACCTGTCACCTCTACGGTTGGTGGAGAAGGAGCAGCAGATAGTTCCCTGCCACGAGGAGAACCTGTCACCTCTACGGTTGGTGGAGAAGGAGCAGCAGATAGTCCCTGCCACGAGGAGAACCTGTCACCTCTACGGTTGGTGGAGAAGGAGCAGCAGATAGTTCCCTGCCACGAGGAGAACCTGTCACCTCTACGGTTGGTGGAGAAGGAGCAGCAGATAGTTCCCTGCCACGAGGAGAACCTGACGGTTGGTGGAGAAGGAGCAGCAGATAGTTCCCTGCCACGAGGAGAACCTGTCACCTCTACGGTTGGTGGAGAAGGAGCAGCAGATAGTTCCCTGCCACGAGGAGAACCTGTCACCTCTACGGTTGGTGGAGAAGGAGCAGCAGATAGTTCCCTGCCACGAGGAGAACCTGTCACCTCTACGGTTGGTGGAGAAGGAGCAGCAGATAGTTCCCTGCCACGAGGAGAACCTGTCACCTCTACGGTTGGTGGAGAAGGAGCAGCAGATAGTTCCCTGCCACGAGGAGAACCTGTCACCTCTACGGTTGGTGGAGAAGGAGCAGCAGATAGTCCCTGCCACGAGGAGAACCTGTCACCTCTACGGTTGGTGGAGAAGGAGCAGCAGATAGTTCCCTGCCACGAGGAGAACCTGTCACCTCTACGGTTGGTGGAGAAGGAGCAGCAGATAGTCCCTGCCACGAGGAGAACCTGTCACCTCTACGGTTGGTGGAGAAGGAGCAGCAGATAGTTCCCTGCCACGAGGAGAACCTGTCACCTCTACGGTTGGTGGAGAAGGAGCAGCAGATAGTTCCCTGCCACGAGGAGAACCTGTCACCTCTACGGTTGGTGGAGAAGGAGCAGCAGATAGTTCCCTGCCACGAGGAGAACCTGTCACCTCTACGGTTGGTGGAGAAGGAGCAGCAGATAGTTCCCTGCCACGAGGAGAACCTGTCACCTCTACGGTTGGTGGAGAAGGAGCAGCAGATAGTTCCCTGCCACGAGGAGAACCTGTCACCTCTACGGTTGGTGGAGAAGGAGCAGCAGATAGTTCCCTGCCACGAGGAGAACCTGTCACCTCTACGGTTGGTGGAGAAGGAGCAGCAGATAGTCCCTGCCACGAGGAGAACAAACATCCTCCTGATTGAACATGTAAATGATCCCAGAACGTGTCTCTGCCCTCTTTTCAGCAGCACACGGAGCCTGGGGATGTTTAAATACACAGAGAAGCCTCTTTCATACTGATGCCACCCGGGAGATAGAGAGGGCTGGATACACAGAGAAGCCCCTTTCATACTGATGCCACCCAGGAGATAGAGAGGGCTGGATACACAGAGAAGCCTCTTTCATACTGATGCCACCCGGGAGATAGAGAGGGCTGGATTCACAGAGACGCCTCTTTCATACTGATGCCACCCGGGAGATAGAGAGGGCTGGATTCACAGAGACGCCTCTTTCATACTGATGCCACCCGGGAGATAGAGAGGGCTGGATACACAGAGAAGCCTCTTTCATACTGATGCCACCCGGGAGATAGAGAGGGCTGGATACACAGAGAAGCCTCTTTCATACTGATGCCACCCGGGAGATAGAGAGGGCTGGATACACAGAGAAGCCTCTTTCATACTGATGCCACCCGGGAGATAGAGAGGGCTGGATTCACAGAGAAGCCTCTTTCATACTGATGCCACCCGGGAGATAGAGAGGGCTGGATTCACAGAGAAGCCTCTTTCATACTGATGCCACCCGGGAGATAGAGAGGGCTGGATTCACAGAGAAGCCTCTTTCATACTGATGCCACCCGGGAGATAGAGAGGGCTGGATTCACAGAAGCCTCTTTCATACTGATGCCACCCGGGAGATAGAGAGGGCTGGATTCACAGAGAAGCCTCTTTCATACTGATGCCACCCGGGAGATAGAGAGGGCTGGATTCACAGAGAAGCCTCTTTCATACTGATGCCACCCAGGAGATAGAGAGGGCTAGATACACAGAGAAGCCTCTTTCATACTGATGCCACCCTGGAGATAGAGAGTGCTGGATTCACAGAGAAGCCTCTTTCATACTGATGCCACCCGGGAGATAGAGAGGGCTGGATACACAGAGAAGCCTCTTTCATACTGATGCCACCCAGGAGATAGAGAGGGCTGGATACACAGAGAAGCCTCTTTCATACTGATGCCACCCGGGAGATAGAGAGGGCTGGATACACAGAGAAGCCTCTTTCATACTGATGCCACCCGGGAGATAGAGAGGGCTGGATACACAGAGAAGCCTCTTTCATACTGATGCCACCCGGGAGATAGAGAGGGCTGGATACACAGAGAAGCCTCTTTCATACTGATGCCACCCGGGAGATAGAGAGGGCTGGATACACAGAGAAGCCTCTTTCATACTGATGCCACCCTGGAGATAGAGAGGGCTGGATTCACAGAGAAGCCTCTTTCATACTGATGCCACCCGGGAGATAGAGAGGGCTGGATTCACAGAAGCCTCTTTCATACTGATGCCACCCGGGAGATAGAGAGGGCTGGATTCACAGAAGCCTCTTTCATACTGATGCCACCCGGGAGATAGAGAGGGCTGGATTCACAGAGAAGCCTCTTTCATACTGATGCCACCCGGGAGATAGAGAGGGCTGGATTCACAGAAGCCTCTTTCATACTGATGCCACCCAGGAGATAGAGAGGGCTGGATTCACAGAAGCCTCTTTCATACTGATGCCACCCGGGAGATAGAGAGGGCTGGATTCTCTCTCTAATGAGGAGCTGGAAGAGATTATTCCCCATCTGTGGTCCCCTCATCCCCGTTGACTTCATCAAATTACACCGCATCTTTAATCTCCCTGAAGAGGCAGTTTATTAAGTCGAATTCTTCGGATTTACAGCGAACAATGAGTGAGAGAGAGCTTCAAAGTGCTCTTACATCCAACAACAGAAAGGTCCTCTGCTGTATTTTTCAAGTGTGATGACACCTTCATATAACCTTTAACTGAACATGACCTGAACACAGATGAAAAGTGAAATGCTTAGATGTGGACATGTCCTGCTGCTAGACGTGAACCAGCAGCACTTAGACCATTCATTTAAACACAGAAGTCCTCAACCAATCCTTTCATCTTGACCACCTCAGTCCACATCATACTCTATATCACACAAATCAAATCAAATGTATTTATATAGACCTTCTTACATCAGCTGATATCTCAAAGTGCTGTACAGAAACCCAGCCTAAAACCCCAAACAGCAAGCAATGCAGGTGTAGAAGCACGGTGGCTAGGAAAAACTCCCTAGAAAGGCCAAAACCTAGGAAGAAACCTAGAGAGGAACCAGGCTATGTGGGGTGGCCAGTCCTCTTCTGGCTGTGCCGGGTGGAGATTATAACAGAACATGGCCAAGATGTTCAAATGTTCATAGATGACCAGCAGGGTCAGATAATAATAATCACAGTAGTTGTCGAGGGTGCAACAGGTCAGCACCTCAGGAGTAAATGTCAGTTGGCTTTTCATAGCTGATCATTCAGAGTATCTCTACCTCTCCTTCTGTCTCTAGAGAGTTGAAAACAGCAGGTCTGGGACAGGTAGCACGTCCGGTGAACAGGTCAGGATTCCATAGCCGCAGGCAGAACAGTTGAAACTGGAGCAGCTGCACGGCCAGGTGGACTGGGGACAGCAAGGAGTCATCATGCCAGGTAGTCCTGAGGTATGGTCCTAGGGCTCAGGTCCTCCGAGAGAGTGAGAGAGAGTGAGAAAAGAAAGAAAGACAGAAAGAGTGAAAGAGCGAATTAGAGAGAGCACACTTAAATTCACACAGGATAAGACAGGAGACTTAAATACTGGAGGCTGAGACAGGAGGGAGACATATCACCATCCCTCTACCAAGCTCTCTACACCATCCCTCTACCAAGCTCTCTACACTGTCCCTCTACCAAGCTCTCTACACCATCCCTCTCACCCAGCCCTCTACCCCAGCTCTCTACCCCAGCTCTCTACCCCAGCTCTCTACCCCAGTTCTCTACCCCAGCTCTCTACCCCAGTTCTCTACCCCAGCTCTCTACCCCAGCTCTCTACCCCAGCTCTCTACCCCAGTTCTCTTCCCCAGCTCTCTACCCCAGTTCTCTACCCCAGCTCTCTACCCCAGTTCTCTTCCCCAGCTCTCTACCCCAGCTCTCTACCCCAGCTCTCTACCCCAGTTCTCTACCCCAGCTCTCTACCCCAGCTCTCTACCCCAGTTCTCTTCCCCAGCTCTCTACACCAGCTCTCTTCCCCAGCTCTCTACACCAGCTCTCTTCCCCAGCCCTCTGACCCAACTCTCTACCCCAGCTCTCTACCCCAGCTCTCTACCCCAGCTCTCTACCCCAGTTCTCTTCCCCAACCCTCTACCCCAGCTCTCTACCCCAGCTCTCTACCCCAGCTCTCTACCCCAGCTCTCTACCCCAGTTCTCTTCCCCAGCTCTCTACCCCAGCTCTCTACCCCAGCTCTCTACCCCAGCTCTCTACCCCAGCTCTCTACCCCAGCTCTCTACCCCAGTTCTCTTCCCCAGCTCTCTACCCCAGTTCTCTTCCCCAGCTCTCTACACCAGCTCTCTTCCCCAGCCCTCTGACCCAGCTCTCTACGCCAGCTCTCTACCCCAGCTCTCTACCCCAGCCCTCTGACCCAGCCCTCTGACCCAGCTCTCTACCCCAGCTCTCTACCCCAGCCCTCTGACCCAGCCCTCTACCCCAGCCCTCTACCCCAGCCCTCTACCCCAGCCCTCTGACCCAGCTCTCTACCCCAGCCCTCTGACCCAGCTCTCTACGCCAGCTCTCTACCCCAGCTCTCTACCCCAGCCCTCTGACCCAGCCCTCTGACCCAGCTCTCTACCCCAGCTCTCACCCAGCCCTCTACCCCAGCTCTCTTCCCCAGCTCTCTACCCCAGCTCTCTACCCTAGCTCTCTACCCCAGCCCTATACCCCAGCCCTCTGACCCAGCTCTCTACCCCAGCCCTCTACCCCAGCTCTCTACCCCAGCCCTCTACCCCAGCCCTCTGACCCAGCTCTCTATCCCAGCCCTCTACCCCAGCTCTCTACCCCAGCTCTCTACCCCAGCTCTCTACCCCAGCTCTCTACCCCAGCCCTCTGACCCAGCCCTCTGACCCAGCTCTCTACCCCAGCTCTCTACCCCTGCCCTCTGACACAGCCCTCCCTCTCCAGCCCTCACTTCTCTCCAGGACAAACCTTTTTAGTCGTGTCCCATGCCATCTACAGGCCATAAACACAACGTGGCGCTTAGCACCAGGTTGAGCAAGATTTACCCCCAGTGATCCACTCAGTAATATAGTACTGTACTCTGCCACCTCGACCGTAATATATTGCACCCAACTTTCACCACACCTCCTTTTCCCAGCGCTCCGGTGAGCTCCGGTGACAGCCAGACCCACCGTCACCGTCTCCTGCTTTCACTTACGGTGTCGTTTCTAAATATCTCACAAGTAGTAAATCTGTTTTGGGATTAATGGTCAGCAGGCTGGTATTTGAAGCCTCTCATCACAGCCAGAGTAAATCTCGTCTCTCTACTGTGGGTTATGGGTAAAGCTTCCCAGTTAACATAAATGATATTAAAGGGGAGGGCGTTCAGTACAGTGTGGGGACAGGACATGGCCTGTAGGTTATGGGTAAAGCTTCCCAGTTAACATAAATGATATTAAAGGGGAGGGCGTTCAGTACAGCATGGGGACAGTTTGGGAACAGGACATGGCCTGTAGGTTATGGGTAAAGCTTCCCAGTTAACATAAATGATATTAAAGGGGAGGGCGTTCAGTACAGTGTGGGGACAGGACATGGCCTGTAGGTTATGGGTAAAGCTTCCAAGTTAACATAAATGATATTAAAGGGGAGGGCGTTCAGGACAGCGTGGGAACAGGACATGGCCTGTAGGTTATGGGTAAAGCTTCCCAGTTAACATAAATGATATTAAAGGGGAGGGCGTTCAGTACAGCATGGGAACAGGACATGGCCTGTAGGTTATGGGTAAAGCTTCCCAGTTAACATAAATGATATTAAAGGGGAGGGCGTTCAGTACAGTTTGGTAACAGGACATGGCCTGTAGGTTATGGGTAAAGCTTCCCAGTTAACATAAATTATATTAAAGGGGAGGGCGTTCAGTACAGCATGGGGACAGTTTGGGATATTAAAGGGGAGGGCGTTCAGTACAGTGTGGGGACAGTTTGGGATATTAAAGGGGAGGGCGTTCAGTACAGTGTGGGAACAGGACATGGCCTGTAGGTTATGGGTAAAGCTTCCCAGTTAACATAAATGATATTAAAGGGGAGGGCGTTCAGTACAGTTTGGTAACAGGACATGGCCTGTAGGTTATGGGTAAAGCTTCCCAGTTAACATAAATTATATTAAAGGGGAGGGCGTTCAGTACAGCATGGGGACAGTTTGGGATATTAAAGGGGAGGGCGTTCAGTACAGTGTGGGGACAGTTTGGGATATTAAAAGGGAGGGCGTTCAGTACAGTGTGGGAACAGGACATGGCCTGTAGGTTATGGGTAAAGCTTCCCAGTTAACATAAATGATATTAAAGGGGAGGGCGTTCAGTACAGTGTGGGGACAGGACATGGCCTGATCACATTCCTCTGTTGTTATGCAGCTACTGTGTATTTTTAGCCACTTGGTATTCAGATGTTTATGTCTTACAGAGACTCCTGTTGAAATGTTCAGTTCAGACATCAGTAACACATAGTGACGCATGGACACATCTATTATTACCACACCCTTATCACCACGTTCACCTGTCTGCAGGGACACATCTATTATTACCACACCCTTATCACCACGTTCACCTGTCTGCAGGGACACATCTATTATTACCACAACCTTATCACCATGTTCACCTGTCTGCAAGGACACATCTATTATTACCACACCCTTATCACCACGTTCACCTGTCTGCAGGGACACATCTATTATTACCACACCCTTATCACCACGTTCACCTGTCTGCAGGGACACATCTATTATTACCACACCCTTAACACCACGTTCACCTGTCTGCAGGGACACATCTATTATTACCACACCATTAACACCACGTTCACCTGTCTGCAGGGACACATCTATTATTACCACAACCTTATCACCACGTTCACCTGTCTGCAGGGACACATCTATTATTACCACACCTTTATCACCACGTTCACCTGTCTGCAGGGACACATCTATTATTACCACACCCTTATCACCATGTTCACCTGTCTGCAAGGACACATCTATTATTACCACACCCTTATCACCACGTTCACCTGTCTGCAGGGACACATCTATTATTACCATACCCTTAACACCACGTTCACCTGTCTACAGGGACACCTGTCTGCAGGGACACATCTATTATTACCACACCCTTAACACCACGTTCACCTGTCTGCAGGGACACATCTATTATTACCACACCCTTATCACCACGTTCACCTGTCTGCAGGGACACATCTATTATTACCACACCCTTATCACCACATTCACCTGTCTGCAGGGACTCCTGTCTGTCTGCAGGGACTCCTGTCTGGAGGGACTCCTGTCTGCACATGGAGACGCAGTAGAAATCACCACATGTCCAGACTAGTGGTAGTAGCCAGTGTGACTCCTGTCTGCACATGGAGACGCAGTAGAAATCACCACATGTCCAGACTAGTGGTGGTAGCCAGTGTGACTCCTGTCTGCACATGGAGACGCAGTAGAAATCACCACATGTCCAGACTAGTGGTAGTAGCCAGTGTGACTCCTGTCTGCACATGGAGACGCAGTAGAAATCACCACATGTCCAGACTAGTGGTAGTAGCCAGTGTGACTCCTGTCTGCACATGGAGACGCAGTAGAAATCACCACATGTCCAGACTAGTGGTAGTAGCCAGTGTGACTCCTGTCTGCACATGGAGACAGAGGAGAAATCACCACATGTCCAGACTAGTGGTAGTAGCCAGTGTGACTCCTGTCTGCACATGGAGACAGAGGAGAAATCACCACATGTCCAGACTAGTGGTAGTAGCCAGTGTGACTCCTGTCTGCACATGGAGACGCAGTAGAAATCACCACATGTCCAGACTAGTGGTAGTAGCCAGTGTAAACGGTTCAACTTTATGGATTGACGATGACACTTATAGAGGATGGGTTTGTGTGAAAGTCACTTCCAAAACAATTTGTACCAACATTTGATATATTTGACCAGATCTGCTGTATGGTTTCTACATCTACACGTGTTCCTTACCTTAATAGTAGCCCATGGTATGACATTATAACCACAGCCTTGCAGCCTCCAGGATTAATGTAAAGTAGTAATGGATCTGATCAGTATCAGCCAGAGATCTGACAGCACCGGGGGAGGTGGGGTGACAGCTGGCTGAACTCAACAGCTCAGCACCGGGGGGAGGTGGGGTGACAGCTGGCTGAACTCAACAGCTCACAGCAGATCCCTGATGTTAGGCCATGAATACACAGGTTAGATGTGTTGCCATAGGGGTCAGAAGCCTGGAATCACTGTACATGTTTTAGGACTCTAAAGTGACCCCGAAGAAGGCGCAGCGATGCCGAACCCTTGTTTTAGGACTCTAAAGTGACCCCGAAGAAGGCGCAGCGATGCCAAAACCTTGTATTAGGACTCTAAAGTGACCCCGAAGAAGGCGCAGCGATGCCGAAACCTTGTTTTAGGACTCTAAAGTGACCCCGAAGAAGGCGCAGCGATGCCAAAACCTTGTTTTAGGACTCTAAAGTGACCCCGAAGAAGGCGCAGCGATGCTGAAACCTTGTTAATAACTGGGATTTTATATATACTGTATAAGTTTCCTGCCATCCAGGACCTCTATACCAGGCGTTGTGGGAAGAAGGCCTTAAGTCATAGACTGTTCTCTCTGCTACCGCACGGCAATCTGTACCGATGCACCAAGTCATAGACTGTTCTCTCTGCTACGTCACGGCAAGCTGTACCGATGCACCAAGTCATAGACTGTTCTCTCTGCTAGCGCACGGCAAGCTGTACCGATGCACCAAGTCATAGACTGTTCTCTCTGCTACCGCACGGCAAGCTGTACCGATGCACCAAGTCATAGACTGTTCTCTCTGCTAGCGCACGGCAAGCGGTACCGATGCACCAAGTCATAGACTGTTCTCTCTGCTAGCGCACGGCAAGCTGTACCGATGCACCAAGTCATAGACTGTTCTCTCTGCTAGCGCACGGCAAGCGGTACCGATGCACCAAGTCATAGACTGTTCTCTCTGCTAGCGCACGGCAAGCGGTACCGATGCACCAAGTCATAGACTGTTCTCTCTGCTAGCGCACGGCAAGCGGTACCGATGCACCAAGTCATAGACTGTTCTCTCTGCTACCTCACGGCAAGCGGTACCGGTGCACCAAGTCATAGACTGTTCTCTCTGCTAGCGCACGGCAAGCGGTACCGGTGCACCAAGTCATAGACTGTTCTCTCTGCTAGCGCACGGCAAGCTGTACCGTTTACTTAGTCTTATTTTCCACCATCATTTGCAAATTAATTCATTAAAAATCCTACATTGTGATTTTCTGGATTTTTATTCTCATTTTGTCTGTCATAGTTGAAGTGTACCTATGATGAAAATTACAGGCCTCTCTCATCATTTTAAGTGGGAGAACTTGCACAATTGGTGGCTGACTAAATACTTTTTTGCCCCACTGTATATATACTGTAGAAATCAGAAGGATATAGTCATGATCAGATTTACCAAAGGGAGGAAGGTATATCCTGCAGTTGGCCGTAAAACAGTTCAGAAATCGTGAGCTGTACTATAGTATAATATTCAGAGAATGGTGGCTATACTATAGTATACTACTCAGAGAATGGTGGCTATACTATAGTATAATATTCAGAGAATGGTGGCTATACTATAGTATACTACTCAGAGAATGGTGGCTATACTATAGTATAATATTCAGAGAATGGTGGCTATACTATAGTATACTACTCAGAGAATGGTGGCTATACTATAGTATATTATTCAGAGAATGGTGGCTATATTATAGTATACTACTCAGAGAATGGTGGCTATACTATAGTATACTACTCAGAGAATGGTGGCTATACTATAGTATACTACTCAGAGAATGGTGGCTATACTATAGTATACTACTCAGAGAATGGTGGCTATACTATAGTATTCAGAGAATGGTGGCTATACTATACTATAGTATTCAGAGAATGGTGGCTATACTATAGTATATTATTCAGAGAATGGTGGCTATACTATAGTATTCAGAGAATGGTGGCTATACTATAGTATTCAGAGAATGGTGGCTATACTATAGTATAATACTCAGAGAATGGTGGCTATACTATAGTATAATATTCAGAGAATGGTGGCTATACTATAGTATTCAGAGAATGGTGGCTATACTATAGTATAATACTCAGAGAATGGTGGCTATACTATAGTATATTATTCAGAGAATGGTGGCTATACTATAGTATAATATTCAGAGAATGGTGGCTATACTATAGTATAATATTCAGAGAATGGTGGCTATACTATAGTATTCAGAGAATGGTGGCTATACTATACTATAGTATTCAGAGAATGGTGGCTATACTATAGTATACTACTCAGAGAATGGTGGCTATACTATAGTATTCAGAGAATGGTGGCTATACTATAGTATATTATTCAGAGAATGGTGGCTATACTATAGTATACTACTCAGAGAATGGTGGCTATACTATAGTATACTACTCAGAGAATGGTGGCTATACTATAGTATATTATTCAGAGAATGGTGGCTATACTATAGTATTCAGAGAATGGTGGGTATACTATAGTATTCAGAGAATGGTGGCTATACTATAGTATACTACTCAGAGAATGGTGGCTATACTATAGTATTCAGAGAATGGTGGCTATACTATAGTATACTACTCAGAGAATGGTGGCTATACTATAGTATTCAGAGAATGGTGGCTATACTATAGTATACTACTCAGAGAATGGTGGCTATACTATAGTATAATATTCAGAGAATGGTGGCTATACTATAGTATACTACTCAGAGAATGGTGGCTATACTATAGTATATTATTCAGAGAATGGTGGCTATACTATAGTATAATATTCAGAGAATGGTGGCTATACTATAGTATACTACTCAGAGAATGGTGGCTATACTATAGTATATTATTCAGAGAATGGTGGCTATACTATAGTATAATATTCAGAGAATGGTGGCTATACTATAGTATTCAGAGAATGGTGGCTATACTATAGTATACTACTCAGAGAATGGTGGCTATACTATAGTATAATATTCAGAGAATGGTGGCTATACTATAGTATATTATTCAGAGAATGGTGGCTATACTATAGTATAATATTCAGAGAATGGTGGCTATACTATAGTATACTACTCAGAGAATGGTGGCTATACTATAGTATACTACTCAGAGAATGGTGGCTATACTATAGTATACTACTCAGAGAATGGTGGCTATACTATAGTATACTACTCAGAGAATGGTGGCTATACTATAGTATAATATTCAGAGAATGGTGGCTATACTATAGTATACTACTCAGAGAATGGTGGCTATACTATAGTATACTACTCAGAGAATGGTGGCTATACTATAGTATATTATTCAGAGAATGGTGGCTGTACTATAGTATAATATTCAGAGAATGGTGGCTATACTATAGTATAATATTCAGAGAATGGTGGCTATACTATAGTATAATATTCAGAGAATGGTGGCTATACTATAGTATATCCAGTCCCAACATCAAACTGTTTTAGATGATGACAGACAGGGTCTGGTAGTGCTCCAGTCCCAGCAACATCAAACTGTTTTAGAGACTGACAGACAGGGTCTGGTAGGGCTTGTCATGCAGGTGAAAGAGGACCCAAAAGCGACTTAACAGAAACAGAGTTTATTCAAGTCCAAACAGGGAATAACAGAAATCCTCTAGTCTGTAGAGGGGAATAACAGGAGAAGCGGCCACAGACTGCAGGTCGCTTCGGGTAGGCGCAGGCCGTAGTTGACTGAGACACCTGCTCACACGCAGCATCTGATGAAGGCAAAAAACACGACAGGACAGGGCGATACACAATCACAGCAAAAACACGACAGGACAGGGCGATACACAATCACAGCACGGTGAATTCTAAACAAGGAACCGACAGGACAGGAACGGAACACAAAGGAATAAATAGGGACTCCAATCAGGGGAAAGGATCGGGAACAGGTGTGGGAAGACTAAATGATGATTAGGGGAATAGGAACAGCTGGGAGCAGGAACGGAACGAAAGAGAGAAGAGAGAGCGAGAGAGTGAGAGAGGGAGGGGGAGAGAGAGGGATAGAAAGAGGGAAAGAACCTAATAAGACCAGCAGAGGGAAACGAATAGAATGGGGAGCACAGGGACAAGACATGATAATAAATGACAAACATGACAGGGCTCCAGGCCCCCCAATGGTGGAACAAACTCCCTCACGACGCCAGGACAGCGGAGTCAATCACCACCTTACCGGAGACACCTGAAACCCCACCTCTTTAAGGAATACCTAGGATAGGATAAGTAATCCCTCTCACCCCCCCCTTTAAGATTTAGATGCACTATTGTAAAGTGACTGTCCCACTGGATGTCATAAGGTGAATGCACCAATTTGTAAGTCGCTCTGGATAAGAGCGTCTGCTAAATGACTTAAATGTAAAATGTAAATGCAACATCAAACTGTTCTAGAGACTGACAGACAGGGTCTGGTAGGGCTCCAGTCCCCGCAACATCAAACTGTTTTAGAGACTGACAGACAGGGTCTGGTAGGGCTCCAGTCCCTGCAACATCATACTGTTTTAGAGATTGACAGACAGGGTCTGGTAGAGCTCCAGTCCCCGCAACATCAAACTGTTTTAGTGACTGACAGACAGGGTCTGGTAGGGCTCCAGTCCCTGCAACATCATACTGTTTTAGAGACTGACAGACAGGGTCTGGTAGGGCTCCAGTCCCAACATCATACTGTTTTAGAGACTGACAGACAGGGTCTGGCAGTGCTCCTGTCCTCCCTGTCAGAATAACCAACAGAGGACATGGAATCCATATCATCTCCTTTATAAATGGCACTGTTTATGTTCCTTTAACTCCACCTTCTAGTGAGTTTATAACAACTGTCGTCTCCTACCATTCTGATAGATTGGAGACTGTCAGAAAACGTGGTTGTAACTTTAATCATTTGGTTGCTATTCCTTTGGTTACCTCGAGGCATATGCCCCAGGGGCAGAGTGGCCCACACTCATTGATTATTGCACTTTTAAATGTTAGAGCCTTCACTTGTAAAAACCTTTCTCATGAATGACCTCGTTACCGAGCGTGAAGTAGATTGCATGTTTCTCACTAAAACATCTTCAGACTGTAGTGCCACTCTTATTGAAGCCTCCCCCTGGACTACAGCTTTTCATTCTCTATCAGAACAGGTGGGGGGACAGCTTCTGTTTTACTGAGCCTCCCCCTGGACTACAGCTTTTCATTCTCTATCAGAACAGGTGGGGGGACAGCTTCTGTTTTACTGAGCCTCCCCTGGACTACAGCTTTTCATTCTCTATCAGAACAGGTGGGGGACAGCTTCTGTTTTACTGAGCCTCCCCCTGGACTACAGCTTTTCATTCTCTATCAGAACAGGTGGGGGGACAGCTTCTGTTTTACTGAGCCTCCCCCTGGACTACAGCTTTTCATTCTCTATCAGAACAGGTGGGAGGACAGCTTCTGTTTTACTGAGCCTCCCCCTGGACTACAGCTTTTCATTCTCTATCAGAACAGGTGGGGGGACAGCTTCTGTTTTACTGAGCCTCCCCCTGGACTACAGCTTTTCATTCTCTATCAGAACAGGTGGGGGGACAGCTTCTGTTTTATTGAGCCTCCCCTGGACTACAGCTTTTCATTCTCTATCAGAACAGGTGGGGGGACAGCTTCTATTTTACTGAGCCTCCCCCTGGACTACAGCTTTTCATTCTCTATCAGAACAGGTGGGGGGACAGCTTCTGTTTTACTGAGCCTCCCCCTGGACTACAGCTTTTCATTCTCTATCAGAACAGGTGGGGGACAGCTTCTGTTTTACTGAGCCTCCCCTGGACTACAGCTTTTCATTCTCTATCAGAACAGGTGGGGGGACAGCTTCTGTTTTACTGAGCCTCCCCCTGGACTACAGCTTTTCATTCTCTATCAGAACAGGTGGGGGGACAGCTTCTAGTTTACTGAGGCTCTCAGCTGTAAGGACATTTCATTCTCTATCAGAACAGGTGGGGGGACAGCTTCTATTTTACTGAGGCTATCAGCTGTAAGGACATTTCATTCTCTATCAGAAAAGGTGGGGGACAGCTTCTATTTTACTGAGGCTCTCAGCTGTCAGGACATTTCATTTGTACCTTTATTTAGGCAAGTCAGTTAAGAACAAATTCTTATTTTCAGTGACAGCCTAGAGACAGTGGGTTTTCTACGCTATTCAGGTGCAGAACAAAATATTTTTACCTTGTCAGCTCAGGGATTCGATCTTGCAACCTTTCGGTTACTGGACCAGCACTCCAACCACTAGGGTACCTGCCTCCCCTACACTCTAACCACTAGGGCACCTGCCTCCCCATACACTCTAACCACTAGGGCACCTGCCTCCCCTACACTCTAACCACTAGGGCACCTGCGTCCCCTACACTCTAACCACTAGGGTACCTGCAACCCCTACACTCTAACCACTAGGGTACCTGCCGCCCCTACACTCTAACCACTAGACTACCTGCCTCCCTAAACTCTAACCACTAGGGTACCTGCCACCCCTACAGTCTAACCACTAGGTTACCTGCCTCCCCTACACTCTAACCACTAGACAACCTGCCTCCCCTACACTCCAACCACTAGGATACCTGCCACCCCTACACTATAACCACTAGGGTACCTGCCTCCCCTACACTCTAACCACTAGGTTACCTGCCACCCCTACACTCCAACCACTAGGATACCTGCCACCCCTACACTCTAACCACTAGGGTACCTGCCTCCCCTACACTCTAACCACTAGGTTACCTGCCACCCCAACACTCTAACCACTAGGATACCTGCCTCCCCTACACTCTAACCACTAGGGTACCTGCCACCCCTACAGTCTAACCACTAGGGTACTTGCCACCCCTACAGTCTAACCACTAGGTTACCTGCCTCCCCTACACTCTAACCACTAGACAACCTGCCTCCCCTACACTCCAACCACTAGGCTACCTGCCTTCCCTACACTCTAACCACTAGGGCACCTGCCTCCCCTACACTCTAACCACTAGGGCACCTGCCTCCCCTACACTCTAACCACTAGAGTACCTGCCTCCCCTACACTCTAACCACTAGGGCACCTGCCTCCCCTACACTCTAACCACTAGGGTACCTGCCACCCCTACACTCTAACCACTAGGTTACCTGCCTCCCCTACACTCTAACCACTAGGGTACCTGCCACCCCTACACTCTAACCACTAGGGTACCTGCCACCCCTACACTCTAACCACTAGGGTACCTGCCACCCCTACACTCTAACCACTAGGATACCTGCCTCCCCTACACTCTAACCACTAGGGTACCTGCCTCCCCTACACTCTAACCACTAGGTTACCTGCCACCCCTACACTCTAACCACTAGGTTACCTGCCACCCCAACACTCTAGACAGTATTAAACAACGTGATATAAAGGTTCTCAGACAGTATTAAACAACGTGATATAAAGGTTCTCAGACAGTATTAAACAACGTGATATAAAGGTTCTCAGACAGTAACAGTATTAAACAACGTGATATAAAGGCTCTCAGACAGTATTAAACAACGTGATATAAAGGTTCTCAGACAGTATTAAACAACGTGATATAAAGGTTCTCAGACAGTATTAAACAACGTGATATAAAGGTTCTCAGACAGTAACAGTATTAAACAACGTGATATAAAGGTTCTCAGACAGTATTAAACAACGTGATATAAAGGTTCTCAGACAGTATTAAACAACGTGATATAAAGGCTCTCAGACAGTATTAAACAACGTGATATAAAGGTTCTCAGACAGTATTAAACAACGTGATATAAAGGTTCTCAGACAGTATTAAACAACGTGATATAAAGGTTCTCAGACAGTAACAGTATTAAACAACGTGATATAAAGGTTCTCAGACAGTATTAAACAACGTGATATAAAGGTTCTCAGACAGTATTAAACAACGTGATATAAAGGTTCTCAGACAGTATTAAACAACGTGATATAAAGGTTCTCAGACAGTAACAGTATTAAACAACGTGATATAAAGGTTCTCAGACAGTAACAGTATTAAACAACGTGATATAAAGGTTCTCAGACAGTATTAAACAACGTGATATAAAGGTTCTCAGACAGTAACAGTATTAAACAACGTGATATAAAGGTTCTCAGACAGTAACAGTATTAAACAACGTGATATAAAGGTTCTCAGACAGTATTAAACAACGTGATATAAAGGCTCTCAGACAGTATTAAACAACGTGATATAAAGGTTCTCAGACAGTAACAGTATTAAACAACGTGATATAAAGGTTCTCAGACAGTAACAGTATTAAACAACGTGATATAAAGGTTCTCAGACAGTAACAGTGTTAAACAACGTGATATAAAGGTTCTCAGACAGTAACAGTATTAAACAACGTGATATAAAGGTTCTCAGACAGTAACAGTATTAAACAACGTGATATAAAGGTTCTCAGACAGTAACAGTATTAAACAACGTGATATAAAGGTTCTCAGACAGTATTAAACAACGTGATATAAAGGCTCTCAGACAGTATTAAACAACGTGATATAAAGGTTCTCAGACAGTAACAGTATTAAACAACGTGATATAAAGGTTCTCAGACAGTAACAGTATTAAACAACGTGATATAAAGGTTCTCAGACAGTATTAAACAACGTGATATAAAGGTTCTCAGACAGTAACAGTATTAAACAACGTTATATAAAGGTTCTCAGACAGTATTAAACAACGTGATATAAAGGTTCTCAGACAGTATTAAACAACGTGATATAAAGGTTCTCAGACAGTATTAAACAACGTGATATAAAGGTTCTCAGACAGTATTAAACAACGTGATATAAAGGTTCTCAGACAGTAACAGTATTAAACAACGTGATATAAAGGTTCTCAGACAGTAACAGTATTAAACAACGTGATATAAAGGTTCTCAGACAGTAACAGTATTAAACAACGTGATATAAAGGTTCTCAGACAGTAACAGTATTAAACAACGTGATATAAAGGTTCTCAGACAGTATTAAACAACGTGATATAAAGGTTCTCAGACAGTAACAGTATTAAACAACGTGATATAAAGGTTCTCAGACAGTATTAAACAACGTGATATAAAGGTTCTCAGACAGTATTAAACAACGTGATATAAAGGCTCTCAGACAGTATTAAACAACGTGATATAAAGGTTCTCAGACAGTATTAAACAACGTGATATAAAGGTTCTCAGACAGTATTAAACAACGTGATATAAAGGTTCTCAGACAGTATTAAACAACGTGATATAAAGGTTCTCAGACAGTATTAAACAACGTGATATAAAGGTTCTCAGACAGTAACAGTATTAAACAACGTGATATAAAGGCTCTCAGACAGTATTAAACAACGTGATATAAAGGTTCTCAGACAGTAACAGTATTAAACAACGTGATATAAAGGTTCTCAGACAGTAACAGTATTAAACAATGTGATATAAAGGTTCTCAGACAGTATTAAACAACGTGATATAAAGGTTCTCAGACAGTATTAAACAAAATGATATAAAGGTTCTCAGACAGTAACAGTATTAAACAACGTGATATAAAGGTTCTCAGACAGTAACAGTATTAAACAACGTGATATAAAGGTTCTCAGACAGTATTAAACAACGTGATATAAAGGTTCTCAGACAGTATTAAACAACGTGATATAAAGGTTCTCAGACAGTAACAGTATTAAACAACGTGATATAAAGGTTCTCAGACAGTATTAAACAACGTGATATAAAGGCTCTCAGACAGTAGCAGTATTAAACAACGTGATATAAAGGTTCTCAGACAGTAACAGTATTAAACAACGTGATATAAAGGTTCTCAGACAGTAACAGTATTAAACAACGTGATATAAAGGTTCTCAGACAGTATTAAACAACGTGATATAAAGGCTCTCAGACAGTAACAGTATTAAACAACGTGATATAAAGGTTCTCAGACAGTAACAGTATTAAACAACGTGATATAAAGGTTCTCAGACAGTAACAGTATTAAACAACGTGATATAAAGGTTCTCAGACAGTAACAGTATTAAACAACGTGATATAAAGGTTCTCAGACAGTAACAGTATTAAACAACGTGATATAAAGGTTCTCAGACAGTAACAGTATTAAACAACGTGATATAAAGGTTCTCAGACAGTATTAAACAACGTGATATAAAGGCTCTCAGACAGTAACAGTATTAAACAACGTGATATAAAGGCTCTCAGACAGTATTAAACAACGTGATATAAAGGTTCTCAGACAGTATTAAACAACGTGATATAAAGGCTCTCAGACAGTAACAGTATTAAACAACGTGATATAAAGGTTCTCAGACAGTAACAGTATTAAACAACGTGATATAAAGGTTCTCAGACAGTATTAAACAACGTGATATAAAGGTTCTCAGACAGTATTAAACAACGTGATATAAAGGTTCTCAGACAGTAACAGTATTAAACAACGTGATATAAAGGCTCTCAGACAGTATTAAACAACGTGATATAAAGGTTCTCAGACAGTAACAGTATTAAACAACGTGATATAAAGGTTCTCAGACAGTAACAGTATTAAACAACGTGATATAAAGGTTCTCAGACAGTAACAGTATTAAACAACGTGATATAAAGGTTCTCAGACAGTAACAGTGTTAAACAACGTGATATAAAGGTTCTCAGACAGTAACAGTATTAAACAACGTGATATAAAGGTTCTCAGACAGTAACAGTATTAAACAACGTGATATAAAGGTTCTCAGACGGTATTAAACAACGTGATATAAAGGTTCTCAGACAGTAACAGTATTAAACAACGTGATATAAAGGTTCTCAGACAGTATTAAACAACGTGATATAAAGGTTCTCAGACAGTATTAAACAACGTGATATAAAGGTTCTCAGACAGTATTAAACAACGTGATATAAAGGTTCTCAGACAGTATTAAACAACGTGATATAAAGGTTCTCAGACAGTATTAAACAACGTGATATAAAGGTTCTCAGACAGTAACAGTATTAAACAACGTGATATAAAGGTTCTCAGACAGTAACAGTATTAAACAACGTGATATAAAGGTTCTCAGACAGTATTAAACAACGTGATATAAAGGTTCTCAGACAGTATTAAACAACGTGATATAAAGGTTCTCAGACAGTAACAGTATTAAACAACGTGATATAAAGGTTCTCAGACAGTAACAGTATTAAACAACGTGATATAAAGGTTCTCAGACAGTAACAGTATTAAACAACGTGATATAAAGGTTCTCAGACAGTATTAAACAACGTGATATAAAGGTTCTCAGACAGTATTAAACAACGTGATATAAAGGTTCTCAGACAGTATTAAACAACGTGACATAAAGGTTCTCAGACAGTATTAAACAACGTGATATAAAGGTTCTCAGACAGTAACAGTATTAAACAACGTGATATAAAGGCTCTCAGACAGTATTAAACAACGTGACATAAAGGTTCTCAGACAGTAACAGTATTAAACAACGTGATATAAAGGTTCTCAGACAGTATTAAACAACGTGATATAAAGGTTCTCAGACAGTATTAAACAACGTGATATAAAGGCTCTCAGACAGCAACAGTATTAAACAACGTGATATAAAGGTTCTCAGACAGTATTAAACAACGTGATATAAAGGTTCTCAGACAGTAACAGTATTAAACAACGTGATATAAAGGTTCTCAGACAGTATTAAACAACGTGATATAAAGGTTCTCAGACAGTATTAAACAACGTGATATAAAGGCTCTCAGACAGTAACAGTATTAAACAACGTGACATAAAGGTTCTCAGACAGTATTAAACAACGGGATATAAAGGTTCTCAGACAGTAACAGTATTAAACAACGTGATATAAAGGTTCTCAGACAGTATTAAACAACGTGATATAAAGGCTCTCAGACAGTATTAAACAACGTGATATAAAGGTTCTCAGACAGTAACAGTATTAAACAACGTGATATAAAGGCTCTCAGACAGTAACAGTATTAAACAACGTGATATAAAGGTTCTCAGACAGTAACAGTATTAAACAACGTGATATAAAGGTTCTCAGACAGTATTAAACAACGTGATATAAAGGTTCTCAGACAGTATTAAACAACGTGATATAAAGGTTCTCAGACAGTATTAAACAACGTGATATAAAGGTTCTCAGACAGTATTAAACAACGTGATATAAAGGTTCTCAGACAGTATTAAACAACGTGATATAAAGGTTCTCAGACAGTAACAGTATTAAACAACGTGATATAAAGGTTCTCAGACAGTATTAAACAACGTGATATAAAGGTTCTCAGACAGTATTAAACAACGTCATATAAAGGTTCTCAGACAGTATTAAACAACGTGATATAAAGGTTCTCAGACAGTAACAGTATTAAACAACGTGATATAAAGGTTCTCAGACAGTATTAAACAACGTGATATAAAGGTTCTCAGACAGTAACAGTATTAAACAACGTGATATAAAGGTTCTCAGACAGTATTTAAACAACGTGATATAAAGGTTCTCAGACAGTATTAAACAACGTGATATAAAGGTTCTCAGACAGTAACAGTATTAAACAACGTGATATAAAGGTTCTCAGACAGTAACAGTATTAAACAACGTGATATAAAGGTTCTCAGACAGTATTAAACAACGTGATATAAAGGTTCTCAGACAGTAACAGTATTAAACAACGTGATATAAAGGTTCTCAGACAGTATTAAACAACGTGATATAAAGGTTCTCAGACAGTAACAGTATTAAACAACGTGATATAAAGGTTCTCAGACAGTAACAGTATTAAACAACGTGATATAAAGGTTCTCAGACAGTATTAAACAACGTGATATAAAGGTTCTCAGACAGTAACAGTATTAAACAACGTGATATAAAGGTTCTCAGACAGTAACAGTATTAAACAACGTGATATAAAGGCTCTCAGACAGTATTAAACAACGTGATATAAAGGTTCTCAGACAGTAACAGTATTAAACAACGTGATATAAAGGTTCTCAGACAGTATTAAACAACGTGACATAAAGGTTCTCAGACAGTATTAAACAACGTGATATAAAGGTTCTCAGACAGTAACAGTATTAAACAACGTGACATAAAGGTTCTCAGACAGTATTAAACAACGTGATATAAAGGTTCTCAGACAGTATTAAACAACGTGACATAAAGGTTCTCAGACAGTATTAAACAACGTGATATAAAGGTTCTCAGACAGTAACAGTATTAAACAACGTGACATAAAGGTTCTCAGACAGTATTAAACAACGTGATATAAAGGTTCTCAGACAGTATTAAACAACGTGATATAAAGGTTCTCAGACAGTATTAAACAACGTGACATAAAGGTTCTCAGACAGTAACAGTATTAAACAACGTGATATAAAGGTTCTCAGACAGTAACAGTATTAAACAACGTGATATAAAGGTTCTCAGACAGTAACAGTATTAAACAACGTGATATAAAGGTTCTCAGACAGTATTAAACAACGTGATATAAAGGTTCTCAGACAGTAACAGTATTAAACAACGTGATATAAAGGTTCTCAGACAGTAACAGTATTAAACAACGTGATATAAAGGTTCTCAGACAGTATTAAACAACGTGATATAAAGGTTCTCAGACAGTAACAGTATTAAACAACGTGATATAAAGGTTCTCAGACAGTAACAGTATTAAACAACGTGATATAAAGGTTCTCAGACAGTAACAGTATTAAACAACGTGATATAAAGGTTCTCAGACAGTAACAGTATTAAACAACGTGATATAAAGGTTCTCAGACAGTAACAGTATTAAACAACGTGATATAAAGGTTCTCAGACAGTAACAGTATTAAACAACGTGATATAAAGGTTCTCAGACAGTAACAGTATTAAACAACGTGATATAAAGGTTCTCAGACAGTATTAAACAACGTGATATAAAGGTTCTCAGACAGTATTAAACAACGTGATATAAAGGTTCTCAGACAGTATTAAACAACGTGATATAAAGGTTCTCAGACAGTAACAGTATTAAACAACGTGATATAAAGGTTCTCAGACAGTATTAAACAACGTGATATAAAGGCTCTCAGACAGTAACAGTATTAAACAACGTGATATAAAGGTTCTCAGACAGTAACAGTATTAAACAACGTGATATAAAGGTTCTCAGACAGTATTAAACAACGTGATATAAAGGTTCTCAGACAGTAACAGTATTAAACAACGTGATATAAAGGTTCTCAGACAGTAACAGTGTTAAACAACGTGATATAAAGGTTCTCAGACAGTAACAGTGTTAAACAACGTGATATAAAGGCTCTCAGACGGTGTTAAACAACGTGATATAAAGGCTCTCAGACGGTGTTATTTCATCCCAGTAAACCAACGTGGAGCATCAGTCCTCTCCACTGGGTTGATAAACACAGCAGTGTTTACCTGCTTGCCTCGGGATTAACACACTAACAAGTTTAAATTCTGCCCACAGCTTTTGAAATGATTCAATTTTCCTAATCTTGTTTAGCTTTAGAGTACGTGGCTTTGAGGCATCGCCACAGCCTCTTTCAATCCTGCATCCTTTCAGTACATTTGCATATCTATATTTTAGCAGCAAATTCAAGACAGGCTCTGCTTCGGCCTGTAGAAAACCAGACTGAGCAACTTCCCCAGGTCAACCTGCAGGCTTAATATATGTTTGATGTGTCCAGATAACCACCTGTTTTCTACCGGCCAAGAAAAATGCTAAACTGCCTCTTGATCTTAATAGGATAGAAAGCTGCTCCCATCCTCAGAGCTAGAGACAGGACAGTGAGTTCATGTCTTCCAGCTGCATGATTTAGACCAGGCTTCTTGTTCAGGAAAACAGTCTAATACGTATGTAAGTATGCGTTTGGTAATATAATATAGTTGTTTAGCATTAACATAGCTTTTTAGGCCTTTTCCTTATAGCTTGAACTTCCTTCAATCTGATAGAGACCTTTGTAGTCAAAGACATCTGGTTGTAGTCACACTGCTCACAGACGCAAAGAGGACAATTAGCTGCAACATTTAATGTGCGGTGATGTGAGAAGGAATTTCAGAGTGCTAAAAGGGCTTTTCCTTCTAAGTGGCCCCCAGTGGCTGAGGTGTTAACAGTCTGCATAGTGTGAAGCTTAGCGTATTGCCTACTGAGAATCAGCATGATGTTTAGAGTGTTGAATACCGGGAATGAGCATGATGTTTAGAGTGATGAATACTGGGAATGAGCATGATGTTTAGAGTGATGAATACTGAGAATGAGCATGATGTTTAGAGTGATGAATACTGAGAATGAGCATGATGTTCAGAGTGATGAATACTGAGAATGATGTTTAGAGTGATGAATACTGGGAATGATGTTTAGAGTGATGAATACTGGGAATGAGCATGATGTTTAGAGTGATGAATACTGGGAATGATGTTTAGAGTGATGAATACTGGGAATGATGTTTAGAGTGATGAATACTGGGAATGATGTTTAGAGTGTTGAATACTGGGAATGATGTTTAGAGTGATGAATACTGGGAATGATGTTTAGAGTGTTGAATACTGGGAATGATGTTTAGAGTGATGAATACTGGGAATGATGTTTAGAGTGATGAATACTGGGAATGATGTTTAGAGTGATGAATACTGGGAATGAGCATGATGTTTAGAGTGATGAATACTGGGAATGATGTTTAGAGTGATGAATACTGGGAATGATGTTTAGAGTGATGAATACTGGGAATGATGTTTAGAGTGTTGAATACTGGGAATGATGTTTAGAGTGATGAATACTGGGAATGATGTTTAGAGTGTTGAATACTGGGAATGATGTTTAGAGTGATGAATACTGGGAATGATGTTTAGAGTGATGAATACTGGGAATGATGTTTAGAGTGATGAATACTGGGAATGAGCATGATGTTTAGAGTGATGAATACTGGGAATGATGTTTAGAGTGATGAATACTGGGAATGATGTTTAGAGTGATGAATACTGGGAATGATGTTTAGAGTGTTGAATACTGGGAATGATGTTTAGAGTGATGAATACTGGGAATGATGTTTAGAGTGATGAATACTGGGAATGATGTTTAGAGTGTTGAATACTGGGAATGATGTTTAGAGTGATGAATACTGGGAATGATGTTTAGAGTGTTGAATACTGGGAATGATGTTTAGAGTGTTGAATACTGGGAATGATGTTTAGAGTGATGAATACTGGGAATGATGTTTAGAGTGTTGAATACTGGGAATGATGTTTAGAGTGATGAATACTGGGAATGATGTTTAGAGTGTTGAATACTGGGAATGATGTTTAGAGTGATGAATACTGGGAATGATGTTTAGAGTGATGCATACTGGGAATGAGCATGATGTTTAGAGTGATGAATACTGAGAATGATGTTTAGAGTGTTGAATACTGGGAATGATGTTTAGAGTGATGAATACTGGGAATGATGTTTAGAGTGTTGAATACTGGGAATGAGCATGATGTTTAGAGTGTTGAATACTGGGAATGAGCATGATGTTTAGAGTGTTGAATACCGGGAATGAGTATGATGTTTAGAGTGATGAATACTGAGAATGATGTTTAGAGTGATGAATACTGGGAATGATGTTTAGAGTGATGAATACTGGGAAGGAGCATGATGTTTAGAGTGATGAATACTGGGATTGAGCATGATGTTTAGAGTGATGAATACTGGGAATGATGTTTAGAGTGATGAATACTGGGAATGAGCATGATGTTTAGAGTGATGAATCCTGGGAAGGAGAATGATGTTTAGAGTGTTGAATACCGGGAAGGAGCATGATGTTTAGAGTGATGAATACTGGGATTGAGCATGATGTTTAGAGTGATGAATACTGAGAATGATGTTTAGAGTGATGAATACTGGGAATGATGTTTAGAGTGATGAATACTGGGAATGATGTTTAGAGTGATGAATACTGGGAATGATGTTTAGAGTGATGAATACTGGGAAGGAGCATGATGTTTAGAGTGATGAATACTGGGAATGATGTTTAGAGTGATGAATACTGGGAATGAGCATGATGTTTAGAGTGATGAATCCTGGGAAGGAGAATGATGTTTAGAGTGTTGAATACCGGGAAGGAGCATGATGTTTAGAGTGATGAATACTGGGATTGAGCATGATGTTTAGAGTGATGAATACTGGGAATGAGCATGATGTTTAGAGTGATGAATACTGGGAATGATGTTTAGAGTGATGAATACTGGGAATGATGTTTAGAGTGATGAATACTGGGAATCAGCATGATGTTTAGAGTGATGAATACTGGGAATGATGTTTAGAGTGATGAATACTGGGAATGATGTTTAGAGTGATGAATACTGGGAAGGAGCATGATGTTTAGAGTGATGAATACTGGGAATGATGTTTAGAGTGATGAATACTGGGAATGATGTTTAGAGTGATGAATACTGGGAATGATGTTTAGAGTGATGAATACTGGGAATCAGCATGATGTTTAGAGTGATTAATACTGGGAATGATGTTTAGAGTGATGAATACTGGGAATGATGTTTAGAGTGATGAATACTGGGAATGAGCATGATGTTTAGAGTGATGAATCCTGGGAAGGAGAATGATGTTTAGAGTGTTGAATACCGGGAAGGAGCATGATGTTTAGAGTGATGAATACTGGGATTGAGCATGATGTTTAGATTGATGAATACTGGGATTGAGCATGATGTTTAGAGTGATGAATACTGAGAATGATGTTTAGAGTGATGAATACTGAGAATCAGCATGATGTTTAGAGTGATGAATACTGAGAATGATGTTTAGAGTGCTGAATACTGGGATTGAGCATGATGTTTAGAGTGACGAATACTGGGAATGATGTTTAGAGTGTTGAATACTGGGAATGATGTTTAGAGTGATGAATACTGGGATTGAGCATGATGTTTAGAGTGATGAATACTGGGATTGAGCATGATGTTTAGAGTGATGAATAATGAGAATCAGCATGATGTTTAGAGTGATGAATACTGGGATTGAGCATGATGTTTAGAGTGATGAATACTGGGATTGAGCATGATGTTTAGAGTGATGAATACTGAGAATGAGCATGATGTTTAGAGTGATGAATACTGGGAATGATGTTTAGAGTGATGAATACTGGGAATGATGTTTAGAGTGATGAATACTGAGAATGATGTTTAGAGTGCTGAATACTGAGAATGATGTTTAGAGTGCTGAATACTGAGAATGATGTTTAGAGTGATGAATACTGGGAATGAGCATGATGTTTAGAGTGATGAATACTGGGAATGATGTTTAGAGTGATGAATACTGAGAATCAGCATGATGTTTAGAGTGATGAATACTGGGAATGATGTTTAGAGTGCTGAATACTGAGAATGATGTTTAGAGTGCTGAATACTGAGAATGATGTTTAGAGTGATGAATACTGGGAATGAGCATGATGTTTAGAGTGATGAATACTGGGAATGATGTTTAGAGTGATGAATACTGGGAATGATGTTTAGCGTGATGAATACTGGGAATGATGTTTAGAGTGATGAATACTGGGAATGATGTTTAGAGTGATGAATACTGGGAATGATGTTTAGCGTGATGAATACTGGGAATGATGTTTAGAGTGTTGAATACTGAGAATGATGTTTAGAGTGTTGAATACTGGGAATGATGTTTAGAGTGTTGAATACTGGGAATGATGTTTAGAGTGATGAATACTGGGAATGATGTTTAGAGTGTTGAATACTGGGAATGATGTTTAGAGTGATGAATACTGGGAATGATGTTTAGAGTGTTGAATACTGGGAATGATGTTTAGAGTGATGAATACTGGGAATGATGTTTAGAGTGTTGAATACTGGGAATGAGCATGATGTTTAGAGTGTTGAATACTGGGAATGAGCATGATGTTTAGAGTGATGAATACTGAGAATGATGTTTAGAGTGTTGAATACTGGGAATGATGTTTAGAGTGATGAATACTGGGAATGATGTTTAGAGTGTTGAATACTGGGAATGAGCATGATGTTTAGAGTGTTGAATACTGGGAATGAGCATGATGTTTAGAGTGTTGAATACTGGGAATGAGCATGATGTTTAGAGTGATGAATACTGAGAATGATGTTTAGAGTGATGAATACTGGGAATGATGTTTAGAGTGACGAATACTGGGAAGGAGCATGATGTTTAGAGTGATGAATACTGGGATTGAGCATGATGTTTAGAGTGATGAATACTGGGAATGATGTTTAGAGTGATGAATACTGGGAATGAGCATGATGTTTAGAGTGATGAATCCTGGGAAGGAGAATGATGTTTAGAGTGTTGAATACCGGGAAGGAGCATGATGTTTAGAGTGATGAATACTGGGAAGGAGAATGATGTTTAGAGTGTTGAATACCGGGAAGGAGCATGATGTTTAGAGTGATGAATACTGGGATTGAGCATGATGTTTAGAGTGATGAATACTGGGAATGAGCATGATGTTTAGAGTGATGAATACTGGGAATGATGTTTAGAGTGATGAATACTGGGAATCAGCATGATGTTTAGAGTGATGAATACTGGGAATGATGTTTAGAGTGATGAATACTGGGAATGATGTTTAGAGTGATGAATACTGGGAATGATGTTTAGAGTGATGAATACTGGGAAGGAGCATGATGTTTAGAGTGATGAATACTAGGAATGATGTTTAGAGTGATGAATACTGGGAATGATGTTTAGAGTGATGAATACTGGGAATGATGTTTAGAGTGATGAATACTGGGAATGATGTTTAGAGTGATGAATACTGGGAATGATGTTTAGAGTGATGAATACTGGGAATGAGCATGATGTTTAGAGTGATGAATCCTGGGAAGGAGAATGATGTTTAGAGTGTTGAATACCGGGAAGGAGCATGATGTTTAGAGTGATGAATACTGGGATTGAGCATGATGTTTAGAGTGATGAATACTGGGAATGAGCATGATGTTTAGAGTGATGAATACTGGGAATGATGTTTAGAGTGATGAATACTGGGAATCAGCATGATGTTTAGAGTGATGAATACTGGGAATGATGTTTAGAGTGATGAATACTGGGAATGATGTTTAGAGTGATGAATACTGGGAAGGAGCATGATGTTTAGAGTGATGAATACTGGGAATGATGTTTAGAGTGATGAATACTGGGAAGGAGCATGATGTTTAGAGTGATGAATACTGGGAATGATGTTTAGAGTGATGAATACTGGGAAGGAGCATGATGTTTAGAGTGATGAATACTGGGAATGATGTTTAGAGTGATGAATACTGGGAATGATGTTTAGAGTGATGAATACTGGGAATCAGCATGATGTTTAGAGTGATGAATACTGGGAATGATGTTTAGAGTGATGAATACTGGGAATGATGTTTAGAGTGATGAATACTGGGAATGAGCATGATGTTTAGAGTGATGAATCCTGGGAAGGAGAATGATGTTTAGAGTGTTGAATACCGGGAAGGAGCATGATGTTTAGAGTGATGAATACTGGGATTGAGCATGATGTTTAGATTGATGAATACTGGGATTGAGCATGATGTTTAGAGTGATGAATACTGAGAATGATGTTTAGAGTGATGAATACTGAGAATCAGCATGATGTTTAGAGTGATGAATACTGAGAATGATGTTTAGAGTGCTGAATACTGGGATTGAGCATGATGTTTAGAGTGACGAATACTGGGAATGATGTTGAGTGTTGAATACTGGGAATGATGTTTAGAGTGATGAATACTGGGATTGAGCATGATGTTTAGAGTGATGAATACTGGGATTGAGCATGATGTTTAGAGTGATGAATAATGAGAATCAGCATGATGTTTAGAGTGATGAATACTGGGATTGAGCATGATGTTTAGAGTGATGAATACTGGGATTGAGCATGATGTTTAGAGTGATGAATACTGAGAATGAGCATGATGTTTAGAGTGATGAATACTGGGAATGATGTTTAGAGTGATGAATACTGGGAATGATGTTTAGAGTGATGAATACTGAGAATGATGTTTAGAGTGCTGAATACTGAGAATGATGTTTAGAGTGCTGAATACTGAGAATGATGTTTAGAGTGATGAATACTGGGAATGAGCATGATGTTTAGAGTGATGAATACTGGGAATGATGTTTAGAGTGATGAATACTGGGAATGATGTTTAGCGTGATGAATACTGGGAATGATGTTTAGAGTGCTGAATACTGAGCATGATGTTTAGAGTGATGAATACTGAGAATCAGCATGATGTTTAGAGTGATGAATACTGGGAATGATGTTTAGAGTGCTGAATACTGAGAATGATGTTTAGAGTGCTGAATACTGAGAATGATGTTTAGAGTGCTGAATACTGAGAATGATGTTTAGAGTGATGAATACTGGGAATGAGCATGATGTTTAGAGTGATGAATACTGGGAATGATGTTTAGAGTGATGAATACTGGGAATGATGTTTAGCGTGATGAATACTGGGAATGATGTTTAGAGTGATGAATACTGGGAATGATGTTTAGAGTGATGAATACTGAGAATGATGTTTAGAGTGATGAATACTGGGAATGATGTTTAGAGTGATGAATACTGGGAATGATGTTTAGCGTGATGAATACTGGGAATTATGTTTAGAGTGATGAATACTGGGAATGAGCATGATGTTTAGAGTGATGAATACTGAGAATGATGTTTAGAGTGTTGAATACTGGGAATGATGTTTAGAGTGATGAATACTGGGAATGATGTTTAGAGTGTTGAATACTGGGAATGAGCATGATGTTTAGAGTGTTGAATACTGGGAATGAGCATGATGTTTAGAGTGTTGAATACCGGGAATGAGCATGATGTTTAGAGTGATGAATACTGAGAATGATGTTTAGAGTGATGAATACTGGGAATGATGTTTAGAGTGATGAATACTGGGAAGGAGCATGATGTTTAGAGTGATGAATACTGGGATTGAGCATGATGTTTAGAGTGATGAATACTGGGAATGATGTTTAGAGTGATGAATACTGGGAATGAGCATGATGTTTAGAGTGATGAATCCTGGGAAGGAGAATGATGTTTAGAGTGTTGAATACCGGGAAGGAGCATGATGTTTAGAGTGATGAATACTGGGATTGAGCATGATGTTTAGAGTGATGAATACTGAGAATGATGTTTAGAGTGATGAATACTGGGAATGATGTTTAGAGTGATGAATACTGGGAATGATGTTTAGAGTGATGAATACTGGGAATGATGTTTAGAGTGATGAATACTGGGAAGGAGCATGATGTTTAGAGTGATGAATACTGGGAATGATGTTTAGAGTGATGAATACTGGGAAGGAGCATGATGTTTAGAGTGATGAATACTGGGAAGGAGAATGATGTTTAGAGTGTTGAATACTGGGAATGAGCATGATGTTTAGAGTGATGAATACTGGGAATGATGTTTAGAGTGATGAATACTGGGAATCAGCATGATGTTTAGAGTGATGAATACTGGGAATGATGTTTAGAGTGATGAATACTGGGAATGATGTTTAGAGTGATGAATACTGGGAATGAGCATGATGTTTAGAGTGATGAATCCTGGGAAGGAGAATGATGTTTAGAGTGTTGAATACCGGGAAGGAGCATGATGTTTAGAGTGATGAATACTGGGATTGAGCATGATGTTTAGATTGATGAATACTGGGATTGAGCATGATGTTTAGAGTGATGAATACTGAGAATGATGTTTAGAGTGATGAATACTGAGAATCAGCATGATGTTTAGAGTGATGAATACTGAGAATGATGTTTAGAGTGCTGAATACTGGGATTGAGCATGATGTTTAGAGTGACGAATACTGGGAATGATGTTTAGAGTGTTGAATACTGGGAATGATGTTTAGAGTGATGAATACTGGGATTGAGCATGATGTTTAGAGTGATGAATACTGGGATTGAGCATGATGTTTAGAGTGATGAATAATGAGAATCAGCATGATGTTTAGAGTGATGAATACTGGGATTGAGCATGATGTTTAGAGTGATGAATACTGGGATTGAGCATGATGTTTAGAGTGATGAATACTGGGATTGAGCATGATGTTTAGAGTGATGAATACTGGGATTGAGCATGATGTTTAGAGTGATGAATACTGAGAATGAGCATGATGTTTAGAGTGATGAATACTGGGAATGATGTTTAGAGTGATGAATACTGAGAATCAGCATGATGTTTAGAGTGCTGAATACTGAGAATGATGTTTAGAGTGCTGAATACTGAGAATGATGTTTAGAGTGATGAATACTGGGAATGAGCATGATGTTTAGAGTGATGAATACTGGGAATGATGTTTAGAGTGATGAATACTGGGAATGATGTTTAGCGTGATGAATACTGGGAATGATGTTTAGAGTGATGAATACTGGGAATGATGTTTAGAGTGATGAATACTGAGAATGATGTTTAGAGTGTTGAATACTGGGAATGATGTTTATAGTGATGAATACTGGGAATGATGTTTAGAGTGATGAATACTGAGAATGATGTTTAGAGTGATGAATACTGAGAATGATGTTTAGAGTGATGAATACTGGGAATCAGCATGATGTTTAGAGTGATGAATACTGGGAATGAGAATGATGTTTAGAGTGATGAATACTGAGAATGATGTTTAGAGTGATGAATACTGAGAATGATGTTTAGAGTGATGAATACTGGGAATCAGCATGATGTTTAGAGTGATGAATACTGGGAATGATGTTTAGAGTGATGAATACTGAGAATGATGTTTAGAGTGATGAATACTGGGAATGATGTTTAGAGTGATGAATACTGAGAATGATGTTTAGAGTGATGAATACTGGGAATCAGCATGATGTTTAGAGTGATGAATACTGGGAATCAGCATGATGTTTAGAGTGATGAATACTGGGAATGAGCATGATGTTTAGAGTGTTGAATACTGGGAATGAGCATGATGTTTAGAGTGTTGAATACCGGGAATGAGCATGATGTTTAGAGTGATGAATACTGAGAATGATGTTTAGAGTGATGAATACTGGGAATGATGTTTAGAGTGATGAATACTGGGAAGGAGCATGATGTTTAGAGTGATGAATACTGGGATTGAGCATGATGTTTAGAGTGATGAATACTGGGAATGATGTTTAGAGTGATGAATACTGGGAATGAGCATGATGTTTAGAGTGATGAATCCTGGGAAGGAGAATGATGTTTAGAGTGTTGAATACCGGGAAGGAGCATGATGTTTAGAGTGATGAATACTGGGATTGAGCATGATGTTTAGAGTGATGAATACTGAGAATGATGTTTAGAGTGATGAATACTGGGAATGATGTTTAGAGTGATGAATACTGGGAATGATGTTTAGAGTGATGAATACTGGGAATGATGTTTAGAGTGATGAATACTGGGAAGGAGCATGATGTTTAGAGTGATGAATACTGGGAATGATGTTTAGAGTGATGAATACTGGGAAGGAGCATGATGTTTAGAGTGATGAATACTGGGAAGGAGAATGATGTTTAGAGTGTTGAATACTGGGAATGAGCATGATGTTTAGAGTGATGAATACTGGGAATGATGTTTAGAGTGATGAATACTGGGAATCAGCATGATGTTTAGAGTGATGAATACTGGGAATGATGTTTAGAGTGATGAATACTGGGAATGATGTTTAGAGTGATGAATACTGGGAATGAGCATGATGTTTAGAGTGATGAATCCTGGGAAGGAGAATGATGTTTAGAGTGTTGAATACCGGGAAGGAGCATGATGTTTAGAGTGATGAATACTGGGATTGAGCATGATGTTTAGATTGATGAATACTGGGATTGAGCATGATGTTTAGAGTGATGAATACTGAGAATGATGTTTAGAGTGATGAATACTGAGAATCAGCATGATGTTTAGAGTGATGAATACTGAGAATGATGTTTAGAGTGCTGAATACTGGGATTGAGCATGATGTTTAGAGTGACGAATACTGGGAATGATGTTTAGAGTGTTGAATACTGGGAATGATGTTTAGAGTGATGAATACTGGGATTGAGCATGATGTTTAGAGTGATGAATACTGGGATTGAGCATGATGTTTAGAGTGATGAATAATGAGAATCAGCATGATGTTTAGAGTGATGAATACTGGGATTGAGCATGATGTTTAGAGTGATGAATACTGGGATTGAGCATGATGTTTAGAGTGATGAATACTGGGATTGAGCATGATGTTTAGAGTGATGAATACTGGGATTGAGCATGATGTTTAGAGTGATGAATACTGAGAATGAGCATGATGTTTAGAGTGATGAATACTGGGAATGATGTTTAGAGTGATGAATACTGAGAATCAGCATGATGTTTAGAGTGCTGAATACTGAGAATGATGTTTAGAGTGCTGAATACTGAGAATGATGTTTAGAGTGATGAATACTGGGAATGAGCATGATGTTTAGAGTGATGAATACTGGGAATGATGTTTAGAGTGATGAATACTGGGAATGATGTTTAGCGTGATGAATACTGGGAATGATGTTTAGAGTGATGAATACTGGGAATGATGTTTAGAGTGATGAATACTGAGAATGATGTTTAGAGTGTTGAATACTGGGAATGATGTTTATAGTGATGAATACTGGGAATGATGTTTAGAGTGATGAATACTGAGAATGATGTTTAGAGTGATGAATACTGAGAATGATGTTTAGAGTGATGAATACTGGGAATCAGCATGATGTTTAGAGTGATGAATACTGGGAATGATGTTTAGAGTGATGAATACTGGGAATCAGCATGATGTTTAGAGTGATGAATACTGGGAATGAGCATGATGTTTAGAGTGATGAATACTGGGATTGAGCATGATGTTTAGAGTGATGATATTTACATTACATTTAAGTCATTTAGCAGACGCTCTTATCCAGAGCGACTTAGAAATTGGTGCATTCACCTTATGACATCCAGTGGAACAGTCACTTTACAATAGTGCATCTAAATCTTAAAGGGGGGTGAGAGGGATTACTTATCCTATCCTAGGTATTCCTTAAAGAGGTGGGGTTTCAGGTGTCTCCGGAAGGTGGTGATTGACTCCGCTGTCCTGGCGTCGTGAGGGAGTTTGTTCCACCATTGGGGGGCCAGAGCAGCGAACAGTTTTGACTGGGCTGAGCGGGAGCTGTACTTCCTCAGTGGTAGGGAGGCGAGCAGGCCAGAGGTGGATGAACGCAGTGCCCTTGTTTGGGTGTAGGGCCTGATCAGAGCCTGGAGATACTGAGGTGCCGTTCCCCTCACAGCTCCGTAGGCAAGCTCCATGGTCTTGTAGCGGATGCAAGCTTCAACTGGAAGCCAGTGGAAAGAACGGAGGAGCGGGGTGACGTGAGAGAACTTGGGAAGGTTGAACACCAGACGGGCTGCGGCGTTCTGGATGAGTTGAAGGGGTTTAATGGCACAGGCAGGGAGCCCAGCCAACAGCGAGTTGCAGTAATCCAGACGGGAGATGACAGGTGCCTGGATTAGGACCTGCGCCGCTTCCTGTGTGAGGCAGGGTCGTACTCTGCGGATGTTGTAGAGCATGAACCTACAGGAACGGGCCACCGCCTTGATGTTGGTTGAGAACGACAGGGTGTTGTCCAGGATCACGCCAAGGTTCTTAGCGCTCTGGGAGGAGGACACAATGGAGTTGTCAACCGTGATGGCGAGATCATGGAACGGGCAGTCCTTCCCCGGGAGGAAGAGCAGCTCCGTCTTGCCGAGGTTCAGCTTGAGGTGGTGATCCGTCATCCACACTGATATGTCTGCCAGACATGCAGAGATGCGATTCGCCACCTGGTCATCAGAAGGGGGAAAGGAGAAGATTAGTTTTGTGTCGTCTGCATAGCAATGATAGGAGAGACCATGTGAGGTTATGACAGAGCCAAGTGACTTGGTGTATAGCGAGAATAGGAGAGGGCCTAGAACAGAGCCCTGGGGGACACCAGTGGTGAGAGCGCGTAGTGAGGAGACAGATTCTCGCCACGCCACCTGGTAGGAGCGACCTGTCAGGTAGGACGCAATCCAAGCGTGGGCCGCGCCGGAGATGCCCAACTCGGAGAGGGTGGAGAGGAGGATCTGATGGTTCACAGTATCGAAGGCAGCCGATAGATCTAGAAGGATGAGAGCAGAGGAGAGAGAGTTAGCTTTAGCAGTGCGGAGCGCCTCCGTGATACAGAGGAGAGCAGTCTCAGTTGAATGATGAATACTGGGAATCAGCATGATGTTTAGAGTGATGAATAATGAGCATGATGTTTAGAGTGATGAATACTAGGAAGGTGAATGATGTTTAGAGTGATGAATACTGGGAATGATGTTTAGAGTGATGAATACTGAGAATGATGTTTAGAGTGATGAATATTGAGAATGATGTTTAGAGTGATGAATACTGGGAATCAGCATGATGTTTAGAGTGATGAATACTGGGAATGATGTTTAGAGTGATGAATACTGGGATTGACCATGATGTTTAGAGTGATGAATACTGGGAATGATGTTTAGAGTGATGAATAATGAGCATGATGTTTAGAGTGATGAATACTGGGAATGATATTTAGAGTGATGAATACTGGGAATGATGTTTAGAGTGATGAATACTGGGAATGATGTTTAGCGTGATGAATACTGGGAATGATGTTTAGAGTGATGAATACTGGGATTGAGCATGATGTTTAGAGTGATGAATACTGAGAATGATGTTTAGAGTGATGAATACTGGGAATGATGTTTAGAGTGATGAATACTGAGAATGATGTTTAGAGTGATGAATACTGAGAATGATGTTTAGAGTGATGAATACTGAGAATGATGTTTAGAGTGATGAATACTGAGAATCAGCATGATGTTTAGAGTGATGAATACTGGGAATGATGTTTAGAGTGATGAATACTGGGAATGATGTTTAGAGTGATGAATACTGGGATTGACCATGATGTTTAGAGTGATGAATACTGGGATTGAGCATGATGTTTAGAGTGATGAATACTGAGAATCAGCATGATGTTTAGAGTGCTGAATACTGGGATTGAGCATGATGTTTAGAGTGCTCAGCACATGTGGGAACTCCATCAAGACTGTTGGAAAAGTAATCCAGGTGAAGATGGTTGAGAGAATGCCATGTGTGCTCAAGCTGTCAACAAGGCAAAGTATGGCAACGTTGAAGAATCTAAAATATATAATATATTTTTTCATTTGTTGAATACTTTTTTGGTTTCTACATGATTCCATATGTGTTATTTCATAGTTTTTATGTCTTCACTATTAATCTACAATGTGGAAAATAGTACGAATAAAGAAAAACCCTTGAATGAGTAGGTGTGTCCAAACTTTTTAGTGTATGTCTAAAATGTCTAAAATGTAAAAACCCTTCCTTACCTCAGGATAAATCACCAGGCTGGAAACCTTCCTTACCTCAGGACAAATCAACAGGCTGAAAACCTTCTTTACCTCAGGATAAATCAGCAGGCTGGAAACCTTCCTTACCTCAGGACAAATCAACAGGCTGAAAACCTTCTTTACCTCAGGATAAATCAACAGGCTGAAAACCTTCCTTACCGCAGGACAAATCAACAGGCTGAAAACCTTCCTTACCTCAGGACAAATCAACAGGCTGAAAACCTTCCTTACCGCAGGACAAATCAACAGGCTGAAAACCTTCCTTACCTCAGGACAAATCAACAGGCTGAAAACCCTCCTTACCTCAGGACAAATCAACAGGCTGAAAACCCTCCTTACCTCAGGACAAATCAACAGGCTGAAATCCCTCCTTACCTCAGGACAAATCAAAAGGCTGAAAACCTTCCTTACTGGAGGATAAATCACCTGGTTAAAAGGAACACTGTTTCTGTATAAATCACCTGGTTAAAAGGAACACTGTTTCTGTATAAATCACCTGGTTAAAAGGAACACTCTGTTTCTGTATAAATCACCTGGTTAAAAGGAACACTCTGTTTCTGTATAAATCACCTGGTTAAAAGGAACACTGTTTCTGTATAAATCACCTGGTTAAAAGGAACACTCTGTTTCTGTATAAATCACCTGGTTAAAAGGAACACTCTGTTTCTGTATAAATCACCTGGTTAAAAGGAACACTCTGTTTCTGTATAAATCACCTGGTTAAAAGGAACACTCTGTTTCTGTATAAATCACCTGGTTAAAAGGAACACTCTGTTTCTGTATAAATCACCTGGTTAAAAGGAACACTCTGTTTCTGTATAAATCACCTGGTTAAAAGGAACACTCTGTTTCACTCTGTTTCTGTAGATTTATTGACGGGACAAACAGACAGGCTTTATGTTTCAGCAGGATCCTCCTCCATCAGAGTATGACATTATGTTGGAAAACAGTAGAGCTCAACATATCTAAAAACAGAGAAAGTCATATTGTAGGATTTCAATGAACGCATTAAAATAGTACATTTACATAAGTTTTTTATTATTTTTTTACTAAGGTGAAAAGCACCATAAATGACACATAGACAAACAGTATGTGTTGAAGCTCTCAGATCCTGACCTGCTTTAAGACAACGCAGCTCTTTCAACCCTCGTCTTCACTATGGAAACATATCGCTGAACATGAATATGGTTTCAGAGGCTTGAAATATAAGAAGCAGAAATTCATCTTTTTAATCATGAAAGACCATCTTGATATGACCGCGTGTGGACGGCTCACTGTGAATCCAGTTAAAATGTTAAAAAGGAAGTGACATCTGTCCTCTGGTGCCGGTAGATGTAGGTGATAAAACAAAATGTCAGCAGAAAATACTGAAGCCGTATGTCAGCATGACTGTCTGACAGATGGGGGGCGGGAAGTAGGAACGTTCTATCATGTCCAACAAGGTGTTCTTTTTGAGATTTAAAGATCACTGCACAACTTTCAACGTGTTAGTCACTTTCTCTCTGCCGGGAACTATCATGGGCTTCACAAGAACTTTATCGGCTCGGCGCGGGAAGAGAAGTCCATACCCATTTATCTTAGCCAGGTTCCCTTCAAAGCCAACAAATAAATTACAGTGTACATTTGATACAAATTGATTTCTTAACTCCAATAACAATGTTGTCCTCGCGGTCAGGCCATGTGTCACTCACTGGCTGGGCAGACTGAAAGGCTCAATCTGTCTGTTGATAGAAACAGGCCTGACACATCTCCACCAGCCAATGCTAATCATCCAGGCTGGCCTGGGCCTTTGTGGGCCGCCCGTGATAAGAGAAATCACTTTCCCTCCTGTCAGACGAGAAAGAGAGAGAGAGAGAGGGGGGGAGAGAGATAGCGAGAGGGGGGGAGAGTGAGAGGAGAGAGCGGGGGGAGTGAGAGAGAGAGAGAGAGGAGAGAGAGAGAGAGAGAGAGAGAGAGAGAGAGAGAGAGAGAGAGAGAGAGAGAGAGAGAGAGAGAGAGAGAGAGAGAGAGAGAGACAGAGAGAGAGAGAGAGAGAG